>NW_010528206.1:1024-31916 GCF_000687285.1 Phaethon lepturus
GCGCGGTGGGATCCCACCTCTGCTGTTTTCCAACCTTGCCAGCATCCACAGGCCAAAGTCCCTGCCTCTCCTGTGGAGGAGAGGGCTGCGAGAACAGCAGTTCCCAAGCCTGCAAGCCTAATGCCACTGTTTCACAGCAACACATGTTAACATCCAAAACAATAATTAAAGAAAAACACAATGGAATGATCACAGAATCACAGAATCACTAAGATCTCCAGCCTCTGAAAAGTCTGCCTGCTTTATCCAAATGTCATGTAATGACTCCTGCTGGAATTAATACATTCTGGTTGCTTTCTTGGTGAGAAGGTACATTTCACCTTTTTTTGGCATGACCTATGCCTAGGATAATTTCTCCTTAAACAATGGATTTTTGCTGGTGTAAGAGAGTTTGGAAAAATCAAAGAGGGGAAAAAAACTATTTTTTTTTTTCCAAAGGAGTGCCAGATTTATAAGTGGATGGTGAACAGATTATTGTGGGGGGACTTTGGGGGTGAAAGGAAATTACAAGCAAGATTTGGGGAAGGGGAAGAGATGGAGGGAGTCTTCAGCAAAATGAATAAAAATAGTACTAATTTTGCCATTACTACAGGAAGTTGAAAGTGCATTGCCAGCTGTAGAATAATACCAAGTATAGATACAGTACTTTTCAGTCTTGCTTCTTAAGGAAATGAGGCTTATATGATTGTGTGATCGTATATATATACACGTGTGATTGTGAGATCTGTGTACACCAAAGTGTTTTAGTCTGTCAGTTTTCCCTTCTCCTTCAATCTTTTTAATTCTCTAGGCTGAATCAGGAAAGCAATAGAGGTTTCAAAGTCAAAAATTTCTATAAGGGTCCTGAAACCTTGAAGTCCTGCAGGAAAAACAAAACAAAACAAAAAATCTAAACCCCCAAAATCATTAACAATTCCACCGGGGCAAATGATGCTGTAAAAACTCCGCTGCTTTTGAACACCAGAAAATCCACAAAGGGTAATAGACAGTCAGAGCACTCCAACAACTGGAAAGGTTTTACTTGAAGCTGTAACCTTATTAGACAGCAGAAAACCTATTGCAAACAAAAATACATAGACTCTCAAACTACATTGACTACACTGCTCACAGAAGCACTCATTGACAGGCAAAGGTGATGTGCATATATCCTGACTCCAAAATTTCCTACAAGTTTTCAGTCTCATATATCTTGTAATCTTCCCAGGATGCTGGCAAATAGACAGCATTGACAGAAAGCTAAGCCCAAGCTAACTGAAAGATATATAGGCCCTTACCGAAAGGATTTCCCTGGCATTAATTTCTTGCTGTAGCCAATAGACCATACTCCCTTTTCATTTCTTTTAAATTGGGGCCATTTGGAAAGCTATAAATTCTCCTTAGGAAGGAGATTTTCCTCGAGCATTGTCCTGTTCAAAGACTCTACTGCTTGGGGCTTTCCTCTAAGTAAATCTCATGGAAATTGAGTCACCTGTTAGAATGATGCAAGCCATTTGCAAACGCCTTCCCCAGCCCTAGAGACACAGGTAGAATGAGAATATATCTTAAGCAAGGATCACACAGAAAAAGATAACAGCAAACAATTCCCAAATGTCTTCTTCATGGTAGAACAATATCCCATTGTCCTACTTCCCTGTTAGTAACTACCAACTTCATGTCTGTTGATATGTTATTTATTGCCATCTCCTTCGTGGGACACACAGTGGGCAGGAGATTGAGTCTTCTTGTCTTTTTCTACTCTAATGGGAAAGCATGTGATGCTGCCGGGTTCCCAGCCTGCCTGTGGCAGGAAGAAGGGCGCAGAGTCCACGCAGCCTCTCGCAGGGCCCGTGCCTTTGTACGTGGCTGTCTGAGGCGTATCAACCAACTTGACACTCTGCCAGTGAACAGAGAAGCAGCAAAAGAAAGCCAGCTTTGCTAAATGAAAGAGGGAAGCTCATGTCATCCAAATGAACAGCAATTTAGACTTTTTATGTATGTAACCCCTGCCGCCTTTGTGTTGTCAAGAATAGCAAACAAAGTGCTAATGATAATGAGCAAATCCATCTTATGTCAGTTCCAGCCCCCTCAAATGCAGATCCTCGGATTAATTTAGCCCCACACCAAGTGCTTTGACTGGCATGGATATTAGAATTTATTTTCTCTCTTGATAAATAGCCAAAGCAGTGTTCCTGTAGCTGATGGAAATCCCTCTGTAAGCACTTGTCTCTCAGTATTTCCACTGAAAATACCACAGGATTCCTGTCCAGCCTGAAAAATAGAAGGCTAGGAGGAAGCAAAATTGTGTCTTAGGTTTATCTCCTTGCAGTTATTTCAAAGACTTTATGGGTACTAATAGCAGGCATGCTGAGAACAAGGAAACCACTCACTTTGCAGAATTCCTTCTGCTCATGAAACTAAGAAGAAACCTTCATGGTGCTCATGACCTCACACCAAATCCCAAGTGTTAAATTACTGAATGTTATTAGGCTTCCACTCATGAAAACTTTAAAAAAAATAAAATAAAGGCTTTACAGTTTTTTCTGCATGGCAGCAAGCCTAGACATTTTTGTTTCAGATTCACCATAAATATTTGACTCTCAAGTCACCCACATTCATGATTCATTTTGTTAGCAGACTAGTAGGCACACTCTGGCAGAGGACTTGCCATGTGCCAGTTATGTGGAAATATGGACACATATTTCCTTTTTTTTCACCGTCTACTATTCTATCTTATCAAATTGTAAACATAGGAGACGACTTGTGGACAGATTGTTCGCATGCTGTAGTAAGAGCATGGATTTTTCTGGCTGATCTGTAACTACAGTCCTTGCAAAAGCTCTTGGGACACCTGACACTTTGCAATGTGTATTTGGAGCTGACACTAGGACCATTGAATTAGGAGGAGATGACCTGCTCAGTTTAAGAGGAATTTATTCCCCATGCAGGAAAAAGTATAGAAGGAGAGGGGCAAAGCCAGTGATGGTATTTGTCCTTTGTCAGCACTGGAGCAGCACCAGCACTGAGGAAAAGGAGCAGCTGGAGGACTTCATTTCTCTTGACTACACTTGGTTTTGTACTTCAGCATGCCTTAGTGTGATCCGAGCCCTTTCCTGGAGCAAAGAGAGGAGGAGTGGAAGAGAGAGATGGTGAAAAATTAGAGTTGTGTATTGTGCGAAGAAGTCAAGCATTAAAAAAGACAGTGGATGAAGGGGGAGAAAAATGACAAGTTACTTTGCCCAAGCGCATGGGAGTATCTTCCTGACCAAAAAGAAGCAGCTGAATTCAGAATAAACAGGAGTTTTTTGCTCCACAGAGAGCTGCTAACAATCTTTAAGCCTGGTGTTTCCACAAGGTATTTTATATGCCAGCTGTGAAATATCACAAACACTTGTCAAATGTTTAACAATCCAGCCCTGCTATGTTTATCCCTTTCAAACAATACCTTGTTGGTGGCCTGGTTCCGAGAAACAATTGTGCAGAGAATGTGGATGGGAGGAAAAGCAGGTTGTCAGAAAAGAGAGAAATGGCTTTTATGGAAGCTCCAGAATTTCTGTGGACTCTATTCTTCCCCCAATACACAGATGTCACTCCCTGGCAGGTGGAATCAGCAGCGGAGAGTGCTCTCTAACCATCACTTAAACAAGGAAATGCTTCATTTTCCAAGCTCAGTTGTGGCAGAACACTGCTGGGGAAGTTAGTTGGTGAGTCTGGATACATCTGAGGCCTGAAGAACCTGCAATCACCTCCCAGCATTCAGTTCTTAGTAAATGGCCTTGTTGAGCAGAAAAAGGAAAGGCAACCTACCACAGCTCCATATCACAACCAGTATCTTTGCAAAGGAATACTTTGATGCTTGTTTTTGCTGAGTGGCCAGTTGTACCATATATGGTAAATGTACAAATTTATTTGGTCTTGGTTGTGCAATGAACAAGGCATCAGAATTGCTTTCACCAGGCAATGAACCTCTGGAGAGTCCCTCATTACC
The DNA here is from genome assembly GCF_000687285.1 of Phaethon lepturus. Lineage (NCBI taxonomy): Eukaryota > Metazoa > Chordata > Aves > Phaethontiformes > Phaethontidae > Phaethon > Phaethon lepturus. The sequence goes on from NW_010528206.1 coordinate 4,989, forward strand.
TTTAACTCTGAAATTGTCATTCAGAAATTTACCGGCTACAGGCTATGCCATAGCTCCTCAGAGAAAGTCTGCATTACTTTTGTTTGCCTTGCTTTGATATGTCCACCTTTTCCTCTGTCACCTTTTCCTCTGCCAGAACTTTCTTTTTTATCCTGATGGTTCCAATTTAGTTTATGCAGTGGAAGGTGCAAGTGTATTAGGCCAAAGTTTTGGATGACTTAAATCCCTTTGAACACTTTCCACACATACTTCAGGTATGCTCCCACCAGCACATCCCCATCGTTTGTGGATCCATGCCACAGCCTAATCTCTGAGTAACAAAAGCATAGACATTTGCAGAGAGTCATATTCAAAATAAAAACTCATTACCCAGCTGTTGTGAATTAATCCCGGTAGGCAGCTAAGACCTCGCAGTGGGATGGGGGAGAGAAGCAGAAGGGTAAAAATGAGAAAACACATGGGTTGAGATAAAGATGTTTTGATAGGTAAAAAAGACAAAACAAAACACAGAAAAACAAGTAATGCAAAAGCAATTGCCCACCACCAGTTGACTGATGCCAGTCCCCACTCAATGGCAGCCCTTGGCAAACTCCCCCCCAGTTTTGCTGCTGAGCACAGTGTTTCGTGGTAGGGAATATCCCTTTGGGGTCAGCTGTCTGGGCTGTGTCACCCCCCAGCCTCTTGCCCATCCCCAGCCTTCTTGCTGATGGGGTAGCATGAGCAACGGGGAAGACCTTGGCACTTGTGCAAGCACAAGTCAGCAATAGCTAAAAACAGGTGTGTTATCAATGCTGTTTTGGTCACAATTCCAAAATATAGCTCTATACAGGCTGCTATGAAGAAAATTAACTATCCCAGCTGAGCCAGTACACCAGCCCATATGGAAACAAACAGTAGTTGATTACTGCTATGACCCACATACTTAAAGCAATGTACAATCCCTTTCACTCAAGGGGACTGATGCCATCAAAAGACCTTTAAGACAAACTTGTCCTTTCCAATTTCATCTGCTGCTCTAATACAAAATATGACCTTTTACTACAGGTCTTAAATCCTTCCTTATATACTTAGACCATCAGAACCTCAGCAACACTGTTCCTTTACTTATCATCTATGAATTGACAAACTGGACTAAAGGTCCTGCTGACATGCAAGCTCCGCACAGCCTCATCTGGAGGTATTTGGACTGAATGAAAGCACTGTAGTTCACTGTCTTATCATGTTTATAATACTCTCCCATCTCCTTCCCGACTGTGGGATCTACGATGATAAGGAAGGTGGTTACCAGGGCTCTTGGACATTATCCTTAGCAGGCTGGGATTAGGAAGAAGCTAGAAACCTCTTTTGGAACAAGTGCTGGAGGCTTCTGCCCTGTGAGGCTCTGTGTCTGGGATAGCAGAGGCTGGGGCTGCCCAGGCCCAACTCATTAACTGTGAAGGCCTGATCTGACAGTGGGAAAGAAAAAGATGTTCACAGCCTGGGAGCAGAAAAAGGAGATGGCATAGCTCAGGGGAGCCTTGCTAAAACCCTTTCCAGGCATGGGAGATTGTACGTTTGTGAAATAGACAACAGCAACACTCCAGCATCCGAATAGCCAGTCTCGAGAGAAAGAAGGAGCCTCGTAGAAAAAGAGAAAGGGAGAGATCCTGGAGGCATCTAAACTAGGGAAAATAGTATGTCCATACTGAGCCACAAAAGGCCCTTCATCAGTAACAGTGGAGAATAAATAGGGGTACCCACGGTGCCTCTGCCTGGTGCTGTCATGGGCACAGCAGTGCTGGCAGGACCCACCATCACCAGGGACGGTGGACATTTGCTCTGTAATAGGGAGCTCCCTGCCTTCTGCAAGGCCAGATGCCATTTGTGAACGCTGAGCTACACCATTGCTGTCAGGGAAAGCTGTAATCCTTCATCTCATGGCATGCGATCTCAGCCAAGCCTTCCATGAGGAAAAGCTGCCAAAGAGGGACACAGGGCTTTAGGGTTCCATTTCCTAGCAGTGTCCTTTTTTGAGTAAAATGACCTATCTTGCTTGAGGATAGAAAATTTGGTATGGAAGAGTGAGATGGGATAAGCCAAAGTGCTATATACAATTTTGTGTAAGTTAATAATGTCAGATGACTCATGGAAAATTTAATAATCACCTCACTTCACTTTCAAAACAATGTAAAAATGTTTTTAGTCCCATGTCCACACTTGCTTCCTTCCCCCCGCTACCCCAAAACCTGTACCTTTACAGGGTACAGCCTGGCTGCAGGGTACAGTTTCCCTGTGCCAGAGCTCAGGGCCAGAAGGTCTCAGGTAAACACCAATTTGAAGTTAATGCAACATGCCCCACTGAGAATCCCTTCAGACAGATCAGTATTTTTCTTTTTGTATTAGGCTACAGGTAAGTCTGGAGATGGGATTAACTTTTTTTTTTTAATCCAATTTTTTTGAGTGCAGACATTCACTGCGTGCAGCCAAAATTCACAGAAAATCGGTCATGAGTTTGCATGCCCATCACTACATACTTGTACCACGTCCAGTACAGAGAGGGATTGGTCCTGATCGGGTTGTTCAAACATTGCCATACTACAGACACAAATCAGGAAAGCCAAATCATTCAACTGACCAATTTCAGTGGAGTCATTTCTGATTTATACAGTCAATCAAGATCATCAAGTACTTAATCTCTGTTTTATCTGGAAAGAGACTAGCTATTAGTTGGACTTCATCAGTTAACCCTCATCTAGGACTCAGTGTCAGCTTCAAAAGAATCAGAGGAGAGAGAACACCAAAGGAGAGGGGGGTAAATATTACAGACATCCCGAAGGACCCTGCATCTCCCCACAAGTCCTCACATGTGCACGTGCCAGAAGATGCATTTGATCTGTTACATTTTTCAAGTAATTTTTTATTTGGAAGCTCAAAAAAAAATCAACCAGGATATCTGATTTCCTGAAATTGTACCAAATCTGCCAAGTTTTTTTAAGTTAAATTTAAAGGAAAATCTTTTATTCTGACAATCTCAAAACAAGTGTTCCTATGTTAATGTTCTAGATGACATTTCATCTGAAACTCTGTATTCATTTCATTCAAAAATAAATACCTAAAAATCATTTGAGAATAAATATCTTTTTCATGTAGAAGGAAATATTTTGAGAGATCTGACTTTCTTTAATCTTTTGACAAAAAAACATATATAAGCAAAAAGTGGGGTTTGGATCCAACAAAACCAAACTGATCTGATCCCTATGTCTTGTTGTAAGATTATTATTTCTTAAAATGTCTGGAGCTGTACTCATGGTTCTGCACCACAGAAGGGGAGAAGACACTGCTCCCCTTGGCATCCATCTCATCTATTCACCCCCATCTTCCCCTCTCCCCAGCAGAGCCAGCTCTAACACTTCTCTGCCTGATGAGGAAGCTCATTTGACTCACTAAAATGGTGAAAAAAAAAGTAAAAAAAACAGTCCCCTCACTTTCCCAAAAGAAAAACAAGATTTTTTTTTTGTGTGTGTGTGTGTGTGTGTGTGTGTGTGTGTGTGTGTGTGTGTGTGTGTGTGTGTGTGTGTGTGTGTGTGTGTGTGTGTGTGTGTGTGTGTGTGTGTGTGTGTGTGTGTGTGTGTGTGTGTGTGTGTGTGTGTGTGGTGTGTGTGTGTGTCTTGCTAGGGGGTAAGTTGGCGTCTCTCCTGGGCAGAGGATTGCCAGCGCTGGCTGCAGGGGTGACTGGCTGGTGGCCGAGGAAAGGAAGGAGCAGGGAGGGAGGCGTGGGGAAGGAGGTGCGGAGAGCAAGACTTCCCCCTTTTGGCAGCAGCAAGCCGTTAGCTCAGCTCACAGTTGCAACTTGAATCCAAACCCTAAGTGAACTGAAAAGGCTGTTTTTCACACAGTTCTGCCTTTCCCTATTAGATGAAACTTTCTGTTCTTTTATCTTTTCTTCTGTAGCAAAGGAATTGAAATTATCTGATTAGGTAAGTTAGTGTTTCACTCTTAAAATATCATTTTATACCCATATCTTACCTTTTATGTTTCTTTATACTTCTAAAAGGGAACATTCTTAACAACAGTAATGGTGGCTGTACATAGTCTGTATTCCTAAGCAAAAAATAACGTAGAAGTTCATCTAAGTACATCTTTAAAACATTTTCTGTAGAGTTCCTGAAAAATGTCAAAGGGATAGTCACATTTGGTTCCTTCTGTAACGACAAATACACATCTGTAGCTAGACATATATGTATGCAGACACTCAGGATGACGTGGGCAGCTACACACTGGGAGAGAATCTCTCTGTTTCTGGCCTGACCTTTTCAATACTCTGTATGTTAAAGCAGGAAGGAGACCAATTGCTGCAGACCAGAAGCTGTAGTAATTACTCTAATTCAGAAGTTACCAACCTTTGGAGAATGGAAGAGCAGGAAACAGGCCATTTTGCTTTGTTCTTCAACACAGTCCCATTCATAATAGTGTGGAATTTATGAGTCTACTGAAAGTGAGGTCTCATAATGTGCACAGCATGTTGCCAGTTAACTTGAATGAGCTTCTCCTCTGCTTTCTGTCTGATTACTATAATACTGTGCTTGAAAAGGAGCCTTTCCTTCTAAAACATATGTATTATGGTGGACTATAAAACCAGGCCATAAGCTGTCCAGGTAGGTTTGTGCAGTGCGCCTAAACATCAGTCTTCAAAAACATAAGCTGGTGCCCTTGAAGTAAGTTGGAGTGATGAATTTCTGCAGCGCTCTGGATCCAGGCCTGCGACGGCATGCCTCTCTGTAAGCCTTCCAGAGCTTTCTGGTTCCGTTCCAGAGAGAAATGCTAGCTTGCTTGTGGGACTGCAGTGCTTTGATGTCCACTTCCAGATGGAACCAGAAGTGCTGAGGCACATAGGGAAAACAAAACCAAACTTTTACAATCTGCAGGAAAGATGCCTACAAATAATGGAAGCATATTCCTATATGTCGGCCGCTGTTTTTGTGAGAGCACTGCAACTCTAAACAAAAAACCTATAAAGCATAGAAGAATCGCAGTTATCTTTTTTTTTTTAATTAATCTTTCTGATGTTTAGTTCTTCCAAAGACATACACAAGGCTGCTTCTGATCTCAGCGGTACAGGATTTGACTCTAAAAGTTCAAACCACAAACAATGTGGCTATTACTCTTATGCTTCATCTGACCCTCCAGAAGAAAAAAAGAGTACCCTGTTCCTATAACTGCAACACTTACTGTACTTAATTATGAATTGACATGCAGTACTGGAATATCCAACATTTCATATGCAGACTAGCTCTGTAGCACTAGCACACTGAAAGCACTCAGATGTAAAAGTTATTTTAAAAAATCGTTTATACAATCTTGTACATGTTGATCTTTATTTCAGCTGCAGTGTTTGAAATCTGTAGAGCTCTGTATACTCTTTTCAAATAATTTCTCAATATTCAATTCAATTACAGTATCTTGCATTAATCCATATTTATAAGTATGCAAAACTCTATTTTGAGAAATGTATTTGTTCTCAATATGCTTTCATTGCACTCTATCCATAAGTACTGGAATGATTCTTCTTGTAATTAGAGCTATTCAAACCCTTCATGACATAGTGGTACTAACATTTTGAGCTTCTTGTGCAAATACTCTGACATTTTATCTGAAACTGCCAGAAAAGTGCAAAAACCAAGACATTTCTAGAAAAAAGATTGCTTGATGCTTGGCAGTTATGAAATGGTTTTATTCACTCTCCTTTAGGTCACCAAGGACAAATTCCCAGTCTCCACTGTAGTATAAATCCTATAGTTGCTTAATAGCCAATATGACATATACTGGTCTCCTTTTTTAGAGAAGAAATATAAAGAGACTTTTTCATCTGAGGTGTCCTGACTTGCTGTCACCATAAGCTTAGACCCAAAAGGGATGGAACAGAGCTTCAGGGCTCAGAAGGGACTGGAGTTGCTGGCTTGGGATCTATAAGTAGCATGGTCGTCCGCTGCTGTTGCTTCCCACTGTGTCCTGGATGCAGAGCTGTAGCCAGGCCAGCCACTTCCAGCAGCTGGATGTCCTTTCAATACTCAGAGAAGTTCTCCATTTTCCCCTTACTTCTAGCTGCTGAAGCTGCAAGCAAAGCATCCCACTTCAGGAGGCCTCTAGTCAATGGTTCCGACTCACAGGAGCTTCCTAGGTTTCCCCCATGGGTGATTTATCACCACTCTCCCCAAAGTATGCCACAGAGGCCTGAGGAGACTCATCTTGCCTTTTCCTGCTACAGCCTTGTGAGAGAAACAGGATTTCACCAAAGACAGTTTGACTAGGATCATCCCTTCTCCTATTAACTATATTAGCGGCAGACAGCCAAGGACCAAGCCTGCCCTTCCTCCCCAGGACATCCTGCGCTCTGTCCCCACTTTGAGATAGATGAAGGGAGACCAGCTACACTAATATGGTACCAAGCCTCATGCCTATAACTGCATTATCATGGTGGTATGTCTAGGTGATAAACCACACCTGTCCTCACCACACAGTCCACAACACACCTCTGACTGGACATATCCTACAGTACGTATAGGAAGAGGGAGGTCACTGAAGGTATGGATGCCAACTCTGATTTGTCTGTTTTCAAGACATGAAGAGATACTCATTGTCCAGAACTTCTGGGCTTTGCTCTTTCGTTTTTTTCTTTAATTGTGGTTTGTTTTTTTTTTTACTATAAACTGTCATTCTCCTGGTAAAGTCCAGTTTTCTGTAAGCTGTGGGCTATTTAAGCAACATTTTCCTGGAGATACCTCCCATTTACTTAGTTGATGGTGGCAAGAGGGTCTGATGTGACTTGCAGCAAGTCCTTTGACAGCTCAATCTCAAGCAGCTGGTGTTTGAAAGAAATCCACAAATCCACTCTGCTATTAGGAACCCAAAGAAACAGACACATTAGGATCTGGGAGCAGGTTACTTTAAAATATTATCCAAGGCCTAGATCCTGCTTATTTAGTGTATTATGTGCTATAAGTTCCACAACTCAGACTTACCAAATCCTGATGGAGAGTTGCTCATCTTTGAAAGTTTAGGAGTGTAACCCTTCCTCATTGCTTGCCTACATAGACAAATAGACCAACAGAATTATAGCAATATAATAAACTACAGTTATGCCAGCGTAACTTCCTTTAGGAATCTACGGCAGAATTAAGTGACTCTATTTGCAGTATAATGAATTCTTTTCCAAACAAAAATATTCAGTTTCTGTCAAGAAACCTGTATGTTAAAAAATCTCCAACCAGTTCCCCTTTTTGAGATGAAGGTTTACACAGTGGGACTTTAAAAATCACATTTATTCAAATAGTCAAAATTTGTTGGGCCCACATAAATAATAGTCTCTTCATTTTGAATAACAGACATACTCAGAATTACTTTGGGAGGTTTTGTTTAGTTTCTTGATTATTTTTCCAGGGGGGGAAAAAAGAGTTAGAAATCCTAATATAAGTTCTTTCATAAAAGTGAAGATCATACCTTTTTCCCCCAAGCACTTTAAGCCTGCTTTTTTTGCTTTAGTTTGCTGCATGGCACACTGACTGTAATGGCACAAGAGTGATGATTATATTATTAAATTAAAGTAACTTACTTTAGCATTGTCACTAGTACCTTAAACTACATGTCCGTAGTTGCCTGCTTAATCATTGTTCCTTATAATTGATCTAGCACAGAGATGCAAAATTACAAATATTACATACAGCAGTGACAAAAGTTAATTAGTTTTTTTCTCAATTATTTTTGTTCACATCAGTCTGCATTTAAACCAGCATTCTCTATGCTCTATGTTATATTCCAGGGGGATGTATTTCTGATTAAACTGAGAAAGAAGCTCTAAAACCCACAAACAACTGTCAGCTTTGCCAGCACATCATTATTACACCACTCAGTATGCCTTAATCTTTCCTCTGTTCAAGCAAACAAAACTCACCCTCAGTAGAGGAAAAGTACATGGCCAAAGCATGACTTAAATCCCAATTACACTCAGACCTTATACCACATAACTGTAGAATTTCAGATATGTGTTTTTCTCTGATGCCTATGTCTTAGTTTCAGCTGATAAATGAAGGATGTTGGGGAATATTTTACTTTTGCCCTGCCCTACCTTGACATGGTAAGTTAATTTGAGTGGAGCTACTTGTTCTGCCAGCAGTCAGTTGCTACCCGTATTCAAGCTACCTTAATTAAAGCTAGCTGTAGATAAATACACAACATATGAGAATATACACATGGACATGGTTAAAATAATGTTATAAATCAACCACTGAAAAACCAAGAAAAATCAGAATAAATGTGCAGCAATGCTAAAACATATATGCATGCGTGATACATCAGGAAAGAATGAGACTCATCATTAATGTCCCTTAGCTAATGCCTTAATAGAGCAAAGCATTGATGGTATTACCTGAGATCTATGTAATTATACAAGAAGCTGAAAGAAATTTCAAGTGAAAATAAAGTTCAGACCATCCTCTCATCTTTCTTTCTTTCTTTCTTTCTTTCTTTCTTTCTTTCTTTCTTTCTTTCTTTCTTTCTTTCTTTCTTTCTTTCTTTCTTTCTTTCTTTCTTTCTTTCTTTTTCTTTCTTTCTTTCTTTTTCTTTCTTTCTTTCTTTCTTTCTTTCTTTCTTTCTTTCTTTCTTTCTTTCTTTCTTTCTTTCTTTCTTTCTTTCTTTCTTTCTTTCTTTCTTTCTTTCTTTCTTTCTTTCTTTCTTTCTTTCTTTCTTTCTTTCTTTCTTTCTTTCTTTCTTTCTTTCTTTCTTTCTTTCTTTCTTTCTTTCTTTCTTTCTTTCTTTCTTTCTTTCTTTCTTTCTTTCTTTCTTTCTTTCTTTCTTTCTTTCTTTCTTTCTTTCTTTCTTTCTTTCTTTCTTTCTTTCTTTCTTTCTTTCTTTCTTTCTTTCTTTCTTTCTTTCTTTCTTTCTTTCTTTCTTTCTTTCTTTCTTTCTTTCTTTCTTTCTTTCTTTCTTTCTTTCTTTCTTTCTTTCTTTCTTTCTTTCTTTCTTTCTTTCTTTCTTTCTTTCTTTCTTTCTTTCTTTCTTTCTTTCTTTCTTTCTTTCTTTCTTTCTTTCTTTCTTTCTTTCTTTCTTTCTTTCTTTCTTTCTTTCTTTCTTTCTTTCTTTCTTTCTTTCTTTCTTTCTTTCTTTTTCTTTCTTTCCTCTGAGTAGATAAAACAGACCATATTGTTAAAACAGAAATTAAAAAATCTGACCACAATTATCTTAAATGTGTTACTTATTAATATGTGAGCCTCTCCGTGGATATTGTCTCTGGAAATGCTCTTTTCAGATCTGGAAGGAAGCTCTGCATTCCAGTTCCCTGCAGCCCTTCTTGGGAGGCATGAGCTTGTACTTGTCCTAGCAAGCTTTATCTATTCCAGTTATTCCAGCTAGTTTGTGCCACCCTTGATGAGCTGCAAAGACTGTGAGAAAGAATACAAAGAAGCATAGATATGCAAGGCACAAGAGTAAGCTGATAGTGGTTTTGTCTGCTTATGCACAGACTTATCTAGGAGTGCTTTATTCCTCCGCGTGGGCATCTGCCAGAACTCAGCCCTGGTTTGTGAGTTTTTGGCACACAGAATTGAACTAGTCCGAAGGACTGTGTAGAAATAATTGCACTGCCATATCTTTCATGTTTGTGGAAGAAAAAAGGCCAGATGAAGCCAACTTCTGAATCATCTGGCTGCCAGGATCTCTCAAAGCCTCACCCTTTTGCTCACACGATTCTGGCTAGTGATTCATTAAAGTTAATAATATTAATGCTCATAAACACATTTTGGGAATGCTGACAACTTTCTTCTGGAATGGTAGTTTTTGAACAGTCTCCCTCCTATTCCCGACACCAGCAATGATGCAATCAGGGTAGGACCAGGCAGTGTCACATGCTGGAAACCTAATGTGCATTGCAAATGATAACATCCGCAGCTGGATGAGGAACCTTTCCGCCCCAGCTTGTGGACCCTCAGGAGCTTCCTGCTTTTGCTCTATGAAAATCAGCTAGCAGTGAGAACCCTTCTTTTTCTTTAGGATAGCTTTTAGTGAGCTCAGATGAAAACCAAATGAACAACAATAAAAAAATCTAGCTTTTCCCTTCACATAAACACCTGTGGTTTATCCAGCTTTTGTCCTTGAGACTGAAGATCCAGGTGTTAAGTGTAGAAGGTGAAAGAATCCCACTGTGGTATTTTCAGTGTTATGTATTGGCAACAATATATACAGGGATGTCTTGAAATCTAGCAGTAGGTCCCAAAGATATCAATTCAATACCTAAAGATATTTCAGCAAAGTTAGGTGCTTAAGGACCTTCCAGGGTGGAAAGTCTGTAGAGTGAATGAGGAAACTCTTTCAGCATGCCCATAGTCCCTTCCTGCCAGTGCTCTTGGCCTCTTCTCCTTCCTGGTACAAGGAAGGCAAATGCTCCCTAATTCCTTCTCCAGGGAGACAGTGACACTCCATGCAATGCTGCAGCAAACAGCCTATTCAGCATGCACAAAGAGGAAAGACCTTTGGGTAACTTGCTGCAAATGAATAAAAATAAGACTGAAAAGCCTCTAAACCTCTTTATTTTCCCATTCTTACACTGGTCAGGCACAATACACTGTAGGGCACAGATTTCTTAGTATATATTCACTGTTTACATACCCACAATTACAATTTTTGCATTAAGTTGCAATTGAAATTTTCACTTTGCCAAGAAAATCAAAACCCACTTCTTTTCTTATTACAACTGCAGGTCTGAGCCTTTTTTCCAAGACCGAAACGTTCAGGAGAGTCCAAATTATGCTAACAATAGAGTAACTTTCCAATGCCTCATGGAAAAGAAAATGTTATGTCTTTGCAGAAACAAAGACAAAACAGCAGAGCAGCTGTTTCATACATAAAGGCACTATGAACTAGGTCAGGGCCACTGAACGATGATGACAAATGATATTTAGTGAAATTTTGGAACCGTAAATAGGAACTTGCATTAGGGTATTTCAGAGCAACTTCGTTGTTGTCTTTGTTTTAAAGGTACCTAAGGATACCTGCTTTTAAAAAGATGAATGTTCAGAAGTTTAGAAATCGAGCGTGTTTTCGGTTATCCAGACCTTTTAACTTCTAAAACTGCTGGTAATTTTTACACCTAAAATAAAGAATATGGTTTTTAGAGTTAGAAGCACAATTCAGTTAATTCATTTAATTAAAGTTAATTAATTACTTCAAAATTCATTAAACCACATTAATACAACATTTAATAAATAAAAGTGGACATAGTTTTTGAGCCAAAGTAGTTACATTTGGAAACACTGATGTCTTTGTAAACTACACAGGTTGTTAAAAAATGGATCAAAAGAACAGAGACATGCGTTTGATTCTGTACATAAACCTCCTACAAACTTCAGAGATTAATTTGAATACCTAATTGCACATGATAGGCTTTTCAGGTCTGTTTTTCAAAACATGGGGTGGAGAGGGGGCATCTATTTGTCTCTAGGATGCAAATGGGTAGCAACTGAGGTTTTTAAATTTAAATCAAGAGAAATTAAGTATCTAATATCCTTTGTGTTCATAACTGCATAGAAAATCTCATTAAACATTAGTCATTTGGGCATTGTTATTTCCTTCCTTGGAGACAACATCAGACCCTAAGGTACAGTTGAAATCAATGGCAAAACCTTCATCAACTTCCAGGAAAAACAGTTCAAATCTACAGTGTGGTAATGTATTTTTTAATTAAAAAAAAACAGAACATTTTTCAAAGCCTTGAAAAAGTGGCCCACTAGGATCTTCGGAGACTTCTCTTCTATCTTTCTACTCCTTCTTTAACAAATGAGTCACTTAATTCAAGTGCATTTTAGTTTTGAAGAAGAGTAGTAATTGAGTAATTGCTAAAAGGGACACAACAATAAATGACATATATGGGGACCTTGATCTGAAAAAAGGATTCTATTGTAAGAATTACTTCTGGAATTATCTTGGGCTGGGGGGTGGCGGCGGGGGGGGGGCTGTTAATGTATTTTTGTCCCTGACAGAATAAGAAGTGTAGTGATGAAATTTTCTGATGAAATCTGCTGAGCATGTTAATTTGGGAAACACCAGGGAAGCAAACAGGAAGAACTTGTGGATGTAACATTGCAACAGAATGAAGTTTGACAGAGCAAGTTCTGGGAGCCACCACCATGAACTTACCCCGTAATTGAGGAGCCCAGCAACCGGAAACAAGCACTGAGATGAAAAGATCTGGGTCTACAGGTTGATGGCAGGACGACAATGAACTTGCAGAGCAATGCATCCATAAAAAAAGAGGTGTTATATTAAGACATACAAGGGCATTGCCTTGCACGCTTGCCTTGTAAACTACTGGAGCAATGTGAAACACAGCATTCAATTCTGTGTTGAAGAACAATGAGCTTGAATTAGAATCAGCATAGTGAAACGATAATCAAAGACTGCTGAAAAAAAGGTGTATTAAAAGAGTTTTGCATTGCTAGGTCTAGCAAATCTGTGGCCTGGACAGAATATGATGTTTCTTAACAGACACCATTGAGAGAAAAACAAGCCATGAATAAATTTATGATGGAGATTAAAAGATTTCTTATACTTGCAGGACTAGTTTTTTGGAACAACTTGTTTTAAGATAAGTCATTATAAATTCGTGCAAGGATTGCATGACAAAGCCACAAGTAAAAACAAGGGATGGGCCTCATTGACACAGAATGTTCCTGTCCTGAGAGCCCGTGTGGCTCATTTTTAAACACATGATTACAACGACTGTTGAGAAAAACAAAAACAAAAACAAAACCCAAAATACCCTCTGCAAATAAGGGTAAAACTCAGTGAGCTGCCTACAGCTGTCCTCTAGAACTGGCTATTTTTATTGTTCAAAGTAGGAACATTTCCTTCAGATTGTATGTAAGAATTTGTATGAATAATAATTTGATAATAATTTCAAGGAAAGCATATAAATTAGCATAAATTTTGAAAATTATTTAAGTTTCAACACAGCACCATCTATTGGAATAAAAATAGTAGCAATGAGTCTGAAACAGTGCAAACACAGCTGGAGTCAACTATGATTAATTTATAGACTTACAGTTTGGAGAGCTCTGTAACTAACTCTGCCTTGCATGGTATCCCTGCTAATATAAATTTGATTGCAAATATGCTATTAATTTTTTATTTTATTTGAAAGGAAGGTTTTACTACAGCATAGGTGAGGTAAAGATTTACTTTGAGCCATTAGACGTAACTTGGCACAAAGTGAAGATATTTAGACAGCATTAAAGGAGATAAGGATGTGTTTCCTAGTAAGGAAAGCATTGGGCATGAGAATTTAAATGAGCTGGAGATACATACAGATAAGTGATAAAAAGTAGATGCCTGGCCTATCATTAGAGAAGATATCAGCCACCTTAAAATACACTCTGTTTGGATTAATCACCACATTACTGCCATTTCAAACGAGGTGTGCAGGTGTAAAACTGGAATCGCACAGGCCTTTCTTCTTATTAATGAGGAGATTATAACATGTTGCAGTTCGCAATTTCAGATGAGCAGGGAGTGCAGGCATTGAACAACATCCAGAGAGCAAGATGGGACATGTGGGGTTCAAAGCCACATTCTCAGGGATTTATCTCCTTCGAGTCCCCTTCGTCCTCCATCCAGGAGGAAAAAGAGAAGTCTTGCATGTTTTTATTCCCAGGAATTACTTCTGCTCACAGATTTAGAAGGCAAGTTACAGGGAAAATGGCTTCTGCCACTTTGCGCGGCCATTAACCTGGCAAGGACTGAAATGGCACTGCCGCCTTCCTCAGCCTCCCGAGGCTGCTTTCCCAGGCAGCCAGCGGGCGTGCAGAGCAACCCAGAGAGCGGTGCTGGAAGCTGCACAGGGCAAAATGGTGAGGGGCCGCCCTGTGTCTCCTTGAAACATGGGGATGAAGAAGGGTTATGTAAAAACATACTAATGTTCCTCTGGAGGTAATGGCTTGCCCTCCGCAGGCCAGGGGTGCTCAAGGAAGGTTGCCTGCCCCTGGCTTTCCCAGGGATGGAGAGCTAAACGCTGCTGAGCTGGCTTGCAGCCTGACGACAGCGGCCTGCCCTGTCAGGGATACACACTGGCATGCTCGTGCCAGGCCAGGAAAGCGGTGGCTCTGGATCAGGCAGCAGGGGCTTCCCTGGGCAGGAGGCACCCACAGGGCCGCGGCGGCAGCCATGCAGCCCTGTCACGGCGTGCAGGGCACGTCCTGGTGCCAGGCGCAGGAAAGAGGCTCAGCCCTCCCTCCCTTGATAAAATAACCCCCTTTTTTCTGCCCACAAGAGCGCCAGAACAGATGCCACTAAAAAAAAGTGCTGGGAGGAGGTGGGTGTACAACAGCGGGTGTCACATTTACTGCTGGAGAAAAGCTTCCCTTGGGTTCCCCAGCCACAGACCTGGGCCTGCCAGGCAAACACAGCCCAGTACCACCTCCCCTCCCTCCCCAGTGCACCTTCAGCTGGGTGACAGGATTCGTCCCACCTGGCATTCGCCTCCTCACAGTTGTCCCGTGTTGCTCGGAGGTTGGGATGGCTCTGGAAGCGCTGGGACGAGACCGGTGTCTCCAGGGGAAGACTGATGCTCGAGGCCCCGCAGAAAATGAGAGGAACCATCATCCGCATGCACTCGCCTCTTTGTTGGGCTACCCTCAAGTTAGCTGATTCTCAACTTGGAAACATGTTAATCTTATAATTCTTGTTCTGAAAATACTTAGATTATTAATTATTTCTTTAAAAATAAAGGGTGGTACATCCACTACCATAGCAGAGGATGCACATAAGAAGTCACAGGCACTACGCTCCCATTTAGCAAGCACACCTGGGCCAGGTAAGGCTGTTCTTTTGAAATTCATGAACACGAAAACAGCAGTGTTCAAGAACAAAAGCAGTACTGCTACATTTCAGTAGTATTGCTGTACAATAGACAACGGATATAAAGTTATGATTCACAGTTATTAGATGATACTGGTGCATGATTTATATTGGCAGTTTACACATTTTTTTGTTTAATGTTTGAATTTTGACATTTGAAAGTCTTGCACTTTATTTACAGAGCCAAAAAGTCACAAGGCTTTACATTCTGTCAATGTTTTTGTTCTTATTTAGTTGTTTGAAATCTTCACTTGCTCTGTGTCCTCAGCCCCAGACAGAGTTTATACAACAGAAGGAGACTTCAAGAGTGTGATTCTTTTAAAGAGGCAGGAGCCAAATACAAAGTTAATAACAATGTTTGGGGTTTCAGAGCACAAGGTGTCTTATTTTAGACAACTTGGACATCAACTTCTCATAGTTTCATTCAGGACATGAGCTGAAAAGAGAAACCTGGAGATACGAGGGGGAAGGTCTGGCCACTTTTTTAAATTCTTCAAAAAATCTCTTTATACCTGCAAATCTATGCTTCTTTCTCCCTTTTCCACCCTGTAAACAGCAATATGTTTCCAAACGGCCACCAAAGAGCTTTCAAGGAAAATATTTTTCTGACTGTGATTCTTCTGTGGTCTACAATTACTGCGGATAAACATTTGTTCAGTTGAGTTTCTTTGTATAAGCAAATAAAAGAAAAAGTGAAGATAGGAAATATATTTTCATGTACAAATAATAAGCATACTCACCATTTTTATTGTATTCTCACTTGTTAGCTTTGACTTAGACTTGTTTTTCAAACTTTCTTTCATTGCATCTCTACGCATTTCCATGTTGTTCTGCATATCTGAAGATGTCTTGTCTATATCAGTGCATTTGCACAAACTCAGACTAAAAATGAACCATCTTCCCCAGTTTTTGATTCCCTTTATCACTTTTCCAAAGCATCTGAAATAAATATTCCTCAGAAACCATTACTTCGTCATTTGCTATAGTATAACATCTAGAGTGCAACTGTATGTGCATCTTCATTTTTGTGGTTAGTGATTTCAGCAGCAGATGTAGATTGAGTTTCAGCTCACACTTCTAGAAAGACACCTAACATGCTACAATATGTATGACAAATGTAACAGGATTGTTGCATCTCTCTATAGATGATGCTCTTGTTGCTTGTGTATTGATCTGATTAAATTACTAAAAAAATGAATAATGTCTAGGGACTCCAGAAAAACTTTTGCTGCAGTGTTACTACTTGCTGTTAATTGTGCATTGGTTCAATAGAGAAAACATCTGTGTGCTTGCACCCTGGCATCTGAAGACTGACTCTTTCATCCTCCTGCTCTGAAGAACCACCACATGTTTTGATGCATTTTTACACTAAGTTGGATTTTTGGGTCACTACACTCAGAAATACTCTTCCAAATTTTATTTTTTCATATACTGATTGAAAAAAATCCCATGCTTTTGACCCCTGATATCTCTCTATAGTGTTTTGAGGTTAACCCCATGAATTCAGGCAAAATCATGCAACTAGGAATACCGCCCAGCTTTCAAATGTGCTAAGTATCTGCCAATCCTGCATCACTGAGATTTGTGAGCACTCAGGTTTTTTTGCAAATTGGACCATTTACAGTAAAAGCCATAGACAGTCTGAGTTAAAAAACTGGCCCAGGTCCTTCCTTTGAAAGACCCAATAAACCACTAACCATTTCTAAATTCCAACCATTGAGCTTTCTAGGGCAGAAGGAGCAGGGGAAAGCAAATGGTTGATTTTCCAACTGCAACAGCCTCTACTCACATCAGCAGTGAAATCCTGACTATGGCATGTTTTTCTGTGTTATTGAGTCATAGCACTGGTAGCGTTACTTAAAGACTTTTCCAGCCTTGTAATCAATCACTGCAGCACTAAGGCTGTTAACTTTATTTCTGAGCTTCCAGTTGTTTTTGAAACATTTTCATTGAAATTACATTCATTTGTAAGCTTACTGTATTTACAGGGAAACATGTATGTGTCATTGAAACAGGTGCCCAGAAATGCTATGGAGTCTTCATCCTCGGAGAGGCTCACCACTCAGCTGGCCAAGGCTCTTAGCAAGCCCACACAGCTCCAAAGCTGACCCTGCTCTGAGCGAGGGCTGGGACCAGATGCCCTCCAGACAGCCCCTGCAGACAGAATAGATTATTCAATGATTCTGTTGTTCACTGTCATGGTAGCAAACTTAGTGCAGGTGCTTCCTTTTTCTGCCATGTATTTAATATTTTTCTCATTACAGTATTACCAAATCCTGGTGTAATGAGATTTCAATGTTTTTTAGTATTTTCAGTAGGTACAGGAAACACAGAGTGTCATTTGTTAAGAAGCAAGTAATATCATCCCTAATTAACTTTTTATACTATTTACCTGCTAAATTGTTTTAAGTGTTTTAAAATATAAACAAAATATGAATTAAAATAATAAAGTACTGGATGGGGTTATTTATACCCTTCTTCAGATCTGAGAGCATAGGTACCAGTTTTCTTAAGAGTTTTATGTTGGATAAATTAAACATTGACATTGCTTAGCTTTTACTACAGAGGGTAATGGCCAAAGTTGATTTCTAGGCCCAATGTTTTTTAGCTGGAATATGGTCTGAGAGAGACTGAAATCTCCTGGGCAGTCCAATGAACAAGACAAAGGCTTTGGTTTACTCATATCTCTGACACTGAGTAATGTCATTATTAAACCAGGCTGGGGACTAGTTTAAGGTTTATTATAACCAGAAGGAAGCTTTATATTGAATTCAGTGGACTTTGTCCCAGTGCCTACAATATGGGTCCTGTGACTTAGACTTGAGATCTAAGTGAGATCTCACTGACTCTTTCTAGCCTTGTGCAAGCAAAAATGCCCGGTTTTTATCTTTAAGATAATACTAGGGGTTAGATGCAACCTCGGTGAGGGTGGGGAATAGGGTTGCATAGAAGAACAGACATTCCACTCATGTGCCGTGCATTACGTGCTGCAGAGGATGGTGCCAATTGGATGGGGAGGGAGGGAGAACCTTTTCTCCCCAGGTAAATTTTCTTATTAAATACCAATTTGCCTTGGAGGGCACTCATGCACATTAATTGTTTACTGCCATCATTGTTCTTGTATTAATTGCTGTTTATTACAATATTATTGTAATAATGCCTGCAGCCAGGCTTTCTAATTCAGGGAAATGGGAAAATGATGCTCAGCTCCTACCCATAGATGCAGGATTGTTTCTTATTTTTCAGCTGCATTTAAACACCTTCATTATGCTAAACTCTCAGAGACTTATAATTCCACCTGTCTTGCAGGCAGGGAGGCATTTATGTTTTGCTTTGGGGTGGGTTGTTTTTGGTTGTTGCTTTCGTAAGAACTCAGTGTTAATAAAATTCACCCTGCAGGTCAGGAAGTCCTCCTGCAGGCAGATGGAATTTAAAGATTATCCAGAAACACTGTCCAAAACTGTCTGTATCTGGCAGTGATGTTGATCATGGTGGGAGAAGAAGATCCTGTTTATGTTTTCCTTGCTTCAAGGGCATAAATTATGGGATGCATATGAACGAAACCTCAATTTCTGTGCACCTCTTGCAGTGGGTCTATGTTTACAAATGCATAAACCATCTGTTTAGAGTTTGCAAATTAAACACCTGCTTTTTTATAGTACAAATTAATATCTAGTTCCAAAAAAAGCCTGTGAGGTCCAACAAAGCTGTGCAGGCTGTTGTTTGATTCTTTGCAAGAAATGCAAACCCTCACATAATTAAAGAAAATGCCTGCAAACACGGACTGCATTTTCCTGTTTCAGCTGAATTCCTCTGTTCAAGTCATTAATTGCACCTTTGAAATGAAAACTTTGCAACCGCTTCAATTTTTGCAAGTCTTGTATGAATTTGTGTGATGTATGTATCTTCACTGAGAAATAATTGGAATAATGGCACATAAAAGAAAACTGGTTTTACAATTGAGTAAATACATAATGTACTGTAGTTATATCATGTGAATGTCAAGCTGACATATCTGCTTTTTCATTTACAGGCAATATATCCAAGTCACTGTTTATGTTAGCAAATCCTTTCCAGCACTATGGTGGCTACTAGCTTTCCATACTAGCTTTCCACACTAGCTTTCCACACTAACTTTCCACTGTTTGGCTTGGAAAGGTGGTTTGGCCTCACAATCACCAGAGATACTCAAAAAGCCAGAAGACTGTTTCTCCAAACTTTGTAGGAAAGTGGTTAAAGAAGTTTTTGAGTATCCTTGGTTAAGATAGCTGGACATTTTACAAAATCTCACAGAGCATCTATTTGCATCATTAAATGCCTAAATACATTCTCCAGGCTGGCCTTAAATCAACAAATGGATTGTGTTGCAAAAGGATTTTAAGCCTTTTCTTCAGTGAAACCAGCCATGAAAATTCTGGCACATTCCTAAATTTGTTCCACTGGATTTTTATGTAACTCTAAGTCTAGTTTTAACAGGTGCTGTTAAAGCTTGTTCTGTTTTATGAGGAACATTTTGGTCAGCTCCACTGAAAATTCATGACTCACCAAGAGTCTGTCAATCTTTTAGTATATCTTGCTATGTGATGGAGTGGAAACTAACCTCTTTATCAGTGAGTGCATCCTGCAAACATATAACAAAACAAAATTTAAAAGCCCGTTTGATTTGAGAATCCAAAGTAAAATTTTCTTAGCTTATTATTACTTTATTCCAGGCAATACAACAAAAATGTGTCATCATCCCAGCTGCACCAGGACTTTATTAATAAATAGCTGTAACCGTCTGATGGTGCATGCAAGGAGTTTGGTTCTGGGCCCGCTGAAGTCAATGGGAGTCTTGCTACTGACTACAACAAAGTATCTTATCCTTGAGTGAACTTAATGAATGTGTCATTTCCATGAATAGCGTACGTTGTGTTTTATTATGATTATTTGGTTTACTAATATTTTATTATTGGCCACTTAAAACTTATGTGTTTGACATTGGGATACATTTTCTCCACTGAATTATGTATTTTGTGCAGCCCCAGCAGTGGAAATAGGATAGATATTGACACATTAGGGACAACTAAGAATTCATCTGCCAAAGAGGATTCCTCAGCTGGTGTAAGGGGAAAATAGCTAACTCATATATCTCGCAAACATAACTCCCAGGACAAGATGGTACAGAGCCAAAATCCAGGAGGTTCCACTGATTTTTAGTTTTTAAAACAGTGCTTTAGGGTCTGTATGTCTCAGACTCAGCAGTGCAGCAATAGAAAGCAGAAATCTATGAAGTTAGCTGTCTTTGGCTGAGTCGTTGGCTCCTGAGTTTGACCACCAATATATCTGTTCTTCACTGTATTACAGAAAATGCCTTTTGAATTAATCCTTTCAACATTTTATACAGCCATGTGTCTCACTGACTTCTCAGGGAACATCCCCTGTTTTTCTACGCAACAGTGAGGGAATGCTCTGAGCCTTTCCTGATGAACTACAGGAAAGTTTTTCTGTCTCTGGCACACAGAAAGAAGGCATCTGAGGACTGGAACCACTCAAATGTTTTAACCTGAGTGTTGAAGTAAGAAAGGCTGAAGGGGAAGGAATGCCAGGAACTCGTATTGTTTCACTGAAGACCTTAGACACAGAGCTATAAGCTGCAGTCCCTGTGTGACTTACTCCTCATTAGTGCCTACTTCCACTCAACACCTTTTAGCCCCTGAGTGCTTCCTCCTGGCTCATCACAGCTGCCTTTGGTCACTTGCAGCAGCAGCGCTCTCCCTCCCCACGACTTACACCTCCTTCCAACCACCCTTAGTGCTAGTAAATGCCATGGCAGTGACGATGGCTCTGAGCAGCGGGAGGAGGCTGTTGAGAGTGGGAACGTGATGAAAAGCAGCAAGTGACAGCGGTAGCAGTGCAGGAACAAGCACAAGCTCCTCTGCCCCTCCTCATGTTCCCCTGCTGCATGACCCTGCTCACAGGGCTCCTGAGAGCTCCCTTACACTCTGGTGCTTTGAGACCATCTCAGCATTGGAGAGGTTGGCTCGCTGATTGAGGGGGAACTTTTTTGTTCTTTCTGTTCTTACTCATTTGTTACTATGAGCAAACTTTCTTATTCTCAGGAAAATGTGTTTCGCACTTAATAAAGTACATGGATATGGGTCAAGCACACTGATATGGTCACTGTGATTTAGGAAAGCAAAGAGAAAAAATTTGGCTGCTGGAGCATCGGTCCACCTTGCTGATACACACCACGGGAGTCCACATTCAGGCTCTGCAACAGTATCCTTGTATCCAGGGTGATTTTCAGGGAGAAGGGACATGCTCTGGCCAGTTCAAAACCTGTCAGCTATCAATATAACTTACAGTATTTAGCAGAGAACTGCAACATATCAAATTAAAAGTAAGTGTGTTAAGAGGTGCAGAATAACCCCACCACAAACCTGACCTGCTTCAACTGTATTGCATCTGCAGCACAACCAGTTCCTTGGCCTCTGCTTTACTCTCCCATTACAGAAGCCTCCTCACACTCATGAACATGTGTTTCTAATCAGAAAATGCTCAAGGAAAGACCACCTGCCTACAAAAGATACTTTTTTTTCCCAGTCCCAGTGGGGGTCCTACAGACAGGTTTTAGTATACAGCAAAAAATGAGCAGAGCAAAAAGCTGAAAGGACAGCTTTCTTTTAATGAAAGCCTACAGTGTAACCTAAAATGTTTGTAACAAATCCAGGAAAGAAGACATTTCTTAATTATTATCCCTACTGAAGATATCATGAATAAATACGTTCATGGGAGAAAGCAGTAATAAGAAACTTGTCCTTCGCTCTGGTGCTTTGGTTTGCTTTGGCTTATCTAACCACTTTTTAAGGAAAAAATGTCTGAATGTAATCAAACAGGGAAATAAAAGTTCCTTATGCCTCCTGATTTTCGAACGAGAGTTTTCTGAGCTATCACTAAGCAGTGGGAAGTTAAAAAATCAATGCTGTTTGTTCCAGAGCTCTTTAAACATGAACTGCAGAGACTGTTAGATGAGGAAGGTAATCATCTTTGTGGCTTATTACATTAACATCAGGTCAGTCATATGTTAAAAGCCTCTAAACTGGGGAACTCGAAGAGTAGGAGTCACAATCACTTGTATCTGAGGCTTGATCCAAAATGGACTTGGTTTAGTGTTTTCTGTTGACTTGAGTGGACATTGGGTCAATCTGATCTGCTTTAGGACTTTCAATTTCACACAGCCATGCCTTTAAGAATAATGTGAATGCAGCCTAAGAGTGATGTGGGCTTTACTTAGCTGGACCATCAAGAATGAAAAAACAAGTTGGAGGCCACTTAGATCTAGCAGGGACTTGGCACCATAAGTTTAATAGCATAATAAATAAATAAATAAATAAAACCACTAAGGAAAGATGTCCTAATCTGTAGAAAAGAAACCTTAGTGCTTTAGTGACAGTCGGAATCAATGACACAGTGCTAAGTGTCTATACCAATGTTAATTAGCACCTGAATAGGTGAGCAAATGGGAAAACAGCCCCTTCTCTCAGAGTGGTTCTCGCTGTCTGCACATTCTTTTATTCCAACAATAACAGAAATTGGGGATGAAGATTTCTTCCAGTCCAAAGGGAATCTGAGGAGCTCATCATCCAGAAACAAGAGAGGCCTCTGCAGCCTGAGTCTGTGCTAGGCAGCTGCAGACAACTCACGGGAAATGGGCAACAGGCCATATGAGGGCCAGCAAGAGACCTAGCAGCAAGCCCCTGTGCTGCTGCTTCCAGAGATCAGCCTGGAAGTTGACGGCTTAGTATCCTCCAGCTGCCACGTGCATCCTGTGTGAGTCCAGAGGTGGCTATGGGTCATGTACCGCAGCCAAAGGGGTGTAGGAGGAGAGCGAGTAGTGATGTTACGGTCAGACTGCCAGCAATAGGAGGGGGTGGTTGCAAAGTAGTGGCTTGTTCTCACACATATACAACATGCACACGCATACAAACATACACACGTAAGAGCCAAATTGCTTTCTAACGTCTCTGCTACGTAGCAGATACAAAATCCAAGGCTTAGGAAAACATCCTTCTCTATGTTTATGTGCAGAACTTCACTGGTTTTGCAGTAATGTTACCTTACTCATTTCTTGCCCATGGGAAGTCTGTTAAAAGCTCAAGGCCTAGGGACACAAAATAAAAAAGAAAGCTGGGCAAAATCATGAAAGCAACAAGTCCTAGTATTCATTTGTCTTTTTAGTGAAGAGAAAGAAGACTAAAAAAAAATGTCTTGTATCTTTAAAAATCTTTACAGGTCTAGATCATTATTCACCTTCAAAACTCATATCTATTCTACATCCCTCTCTTCTTGAAAGTTAAGCACCTTTTTTCTTCTAGGAAGCGTTCTATCCACGACTATCTTCTTCTTAATTTCTTTCTACTATGCTTGCAGGCCTGAGATCAATGGGATAACAACAAGAGAGTTCCAAAACCAACAACGATCCTACTCCAGTGGCTGCCTGTGTGCTTCTGTCACAACAACTTTGAGAAGATGGAATTTAAACAGACTCTTGGGGGTTCATTTGAGGCATGCAGTGACTACCAGGGTCCTCAGGCATTTCTGATCTAGCTCTTACACATGCAGGAAAAGGCAAGCAAGTAGTGTTCATGGACACACAAACACGCGTGCTTCCTAATCCCCTGTGCAGTATGGATGAGCAGATCAAGCAATACTTTATAAATGGAAAATTATGTATACTTAATGATGTGCAAAATCTTAAGTGGCTTAAAGGTTTGTTTAGGACCACCAGAGTCTTGCTGTTTGTCCAGGCCTTATCTGAGCAAACCAGATCTCTCGACTTCAAAAAAACAGGGCTGGAAACATAAGGGTGACTATCTATTCACAATACTTCACGTTGGACTTGGCCACTTTATTTCAAACATAGGTGGGGAGAAGAATTCCTACAGAATAAACAAAAGGAAGAGATGGAAAAGGTCGGTACTCAAAATACTCTGAGTAGCCCAGATAACACTATTATGAGCATTTAAATTCATTCAGACACTTTTTATTTACATCAGTGATGTATACTAAATAACTAAGTTTGCGTTTGATTGAGGATAATAGCTGAAATCTGCTGCTAGGGACTGGAAATGTTGGTATAAACAAGGCCTTTGAGTTCAGTTCTCTGTCTTTGGCATGATATTGAGGCTTTGGGGTTTGTAGTGCTTACTGGAATCACAGTGCCCTAATGCTCCTCCATGCTGGCTGGATTAAGTACAAATGTTTTTCGTCGTTCTTTTTTTTTCCCCCCATCTTCTGCATTTCAGAAAAATTTCAGCCAGATCTCCTAACCTCCCATTAACTGTATCCTTTATGTCTTCTTCATAGGCTCTAATAGATGTTCAGCTGCAGTTGGGCAATAGGGGTGAAAGCAAATAAATTTAAACTCAAGATTTGGTATTCTTGAACAAACTTGTGTATAGTCGATATTTGTCTCTGCTTTTCACCAATACCCATGGTGACGTCTCAGTGTCCGTTTCTGGCCATTGCAGTACCAGTTCAGACACTAAATACAGACCCAAGCTAAGGACTTATGCAAGTATTAACAGTCCATGCTTCTGATAAAATGCTAATGAGGATTTTATTTCTTCCTTGCTGGATATAGTGATGGTTGTGTTACACTATCTATCCACTCCCAACATTTCTCTGGCTCTTTGCTCCCAAATCTCTATAATTCATTCCACTTGGAATATTTTTTAATTATTTACCCTGACCCAAGAGATAACATGATCTTCCCTCAGAAAAGGGGCCATCTTGAAGGTTTCTTCAGGAAGCCTTCCTTATTTGGAACGCCTTCATCAACATCTACCTCAAGTATTTCACAAATAAAATAGACACTCCAAATTCCCATATTGTTGTGGTAACAGCAGTTGTTGATGGCACTCTAACATATGTTTTGAAGGCTTCGTTCAAAGCCCAGTGCTACAGCCAGACAGCTGTGATGGCTGGCACTGACTTTCACTAGCAAAACCCACAAGTGGTTTGTGATCTGTCCAAATGGTAGAGAGACTTCCCATGCAATTATTGAGGTACTTTTAAGTCCAAAGATAACAGTTAGACTTTCTGTCTCCAACCGGCAGTAACTCTATCCTGCCGGTTGATTATTCCTTAGTGGCTGCCACACTATGGGTCAGAACTATCCTTCTCTTACATTGCATATAAATTATTGCTCAAAATAAATAAGTAGCATGGAGGGCCTGGGAAGCTCCAAAATACTTGGTTCTCTTTCTCAGTACCAGGAATGTCTCTTGTTCTCAGCAAGCAATGTAAATAATTTGAAACTGCTAAAGCACAAGGAGAAAAACTGCTGGTAAAAGTTAAAGGAATGCACACATGCTTTTGGATGTTATGTACAGGAAATATGAATTCTTTCACTGCTCATCCTGTCTTCTGCAAGATGGACTCCCTCTTTGCCTGTTCTGCTGCCATCCAGATCAATATTTGTAGTTTAAATGTGTTTTGTTTTACAGGAGGTCTCAATGCTTATGTGTTTGAAGTACCCTCCTTGGCTTATCAGTATTACCTCTGCATGAGATGAGGATATAAACAGCACTTGGTAAATCACCTTTCTAGAAAATCCTGGAAGATGGTTACAGTTTACTTGGCAACTTACTGCCATCAGTATAAACAAAACTTCATGAATGCCTAAAACATACCTCTTACAATCATCTTCCAACTAACTCCATTGGCAAGTCGTCTGTTTCTACACATAAAGTAATTATCATAGAATCATAGAACAGTTTGGGTTGGAAGGGACTTTTGAAGGCCAGCTAGTCCAACCCACCTGCAATGAGCAGGGACATCTTCAACTAGATCAGGGTGTTCAGAGCCCCGTCCAACATGAGCTTCAATGTTTCCAGGGGTGGACTAACATGGCGACATTAGTCACTAGCTTTTATAGAGCCCCTTCAGATGTGGATAGTTTTGTCTGGCTTAATGATAGAGGAGGTTCATTCAGAATAATACAATGGTGAAATCATGTTGGCCTATTATCTAGATTCTCTAATTAAACCTCAGGTTTTTCTCTGAGGATGTTAAGAGCCCATTTTGTATTCATATGTTTTGGCCTAGATATAAATCTTGATCTTTAAAACTCGTTAACCCCTTTCAACAACAGCATTATGTTCATCTTTAATGTGTGGTAGAAACTCATTTGAAGGTTTACCCAGTTTCAATTTCATTTCTTACAAGACATCTTCTGCCCAAGAAATTTACTTTAGTCTCTTGGACACAAGAACTGGATAAGACGCTGGTCTTTTTATTCTTTAGGTTTTTATTTTACTATATATTTTAGGGTTTATATTTTAGCATTTATTTTATTTAGCTTTTTTGTCAGTACTAGAGTTGTGACCAGGATCAGTCCTGCTATGTACAGCTGATATATATATCCCATATATACCGATACATAAAGGTGTGACTGAAGTCTTTGTTTTCACATCTTGGGTATCTAATTATTTATCTGTGTCACTAGTTGGCAAGATTCTACTTTCTTTCCTTTCAGGAATATATGTCTTTCCCAAGGATAAGCAAGTTCTTTCTTTAGTCTTTCCTTTTCCTACTGTCTGGGCTCTACCTTGCTGATTTGAGATGATTGATGGACTGCTTTGCATTTTCTGGCTCAATTCCTAATTTTGAGGCATTTCTGACACAAGACCACATAAAATATACATGCTAACCTAAAGTGAGATAGCTCTTCCAGAGCAGAAAAATTCTTTGTGAGCTTGAGACTCTTCCAGCACACTTTGCATTTTGTTTACTAAACCAGTTTGTTTTCCTCTCTGTCCTAAGCACAAGTCTTGCAATATTCCTCACTGCTGCTTCCATTGCTAATACTAATTCCATTACTTTAGGTCATGTTAAATTCACTTCTTCCTTAAATTTGAAAGCTGTCGTTATTCATACAAAGCAACCTGTCCCACAGAGTATCCTTTAAGACGTTTCCAGAAAAACTTTGTTGCATACACAAGTATAGATTCCCTTTGCATCCTGATACAAGTCTGAAATCACAGATCACAGAAACACTAGGTTGGA
>NW_010528207.1:0-82630 GCF_000687285.1 Phaethon lepturus
CGGCAGGCGGTGGTCCCTCTGGGCTGCACGGAAGCCTAGCGCAGCCCCAAGTGTCCCTGAAAAACCCGTGGGGCAGCTAAGGCTGGCTTGGTCTTCAGCACAAGCCCAGGTCTCCACTCAAAACGCAACGGGGATGTAGCCACAGCTGCCTGAAGTTTTCAAGGGGCTTTCTGAACTGAACCGGTCTGTGTGTGCTTTTATTCTTTTGTTTGCCTTTGTATTTTTAAGTTGGAAATTGCTCTTCTGGTTGTGCTTGAGAGATGCTAGGAAGCTCAGAGAATTAGTGTGGCCATTTCCTTAGTCCTTCGTTGAAAAGGAAGAGTCCACACAAAAAATGCACTGGCATTTCAGCTGCATAAATAGCATAAATTGCTGTCAAAAAACCAGACTATTTACCTAAAAGAACCCCCAAATAAACAACCCCCTCCACACACACTTTTCTGTCCCCATTAGAACTGCAGGTTTCCATTCTGTGGATCTCCCAGCCATCTGCTTGGCCCTTGAAAGAGTCCTTGAGAAACCGAAAAATGAAAACCACTTACTTTCTGAAAACTAATCTCGGCTTCCCGGTGCCTTGCTTTCAGGGGAGTTCCACTCGAGGCTTGATTTCTGTAAGTGCAGATACTCAGTATGTCCTGAACAATTAGATGCCTTTGAGGATGTTGAAAGCTAGACATAAAAAACCAAATCAATCAGGAGTCTTGTTTGACAACTGACACTATTTCTAATGCAAAAAAACAACCACCACCAAATAAATAATTTTTAAAAACCCCAAGAAAAAAAACCAGAAAGCCCCAAACTTAACAGAAAATCTACCAAAGAAAGCCTTCTCTCTTTAGGTTTTAAAACACACATTTTTCCTACAAGATCTTCATTAGCCTGTCTAGAAAAAAATTACAGAGGTACATGTCCATCTTTTTCTTCCCCTGCTGAGGGAGATGACCTTTATCAGAAGCCAAAGTCTTCTGGCTTGTACAGCACAGCCAGGGACCCTCAGAGAGGTGCTTGGGGATCGCTAATGGATTTCCTCTGGTCTCTGGTGCCCGAAAATGCTCCTTTCTCACCGCAAAATTGGGAGTAGATGGGGTGACAGCAGCACCCAGCCCCTGCAGGCTCTCAGGAGCCCATCAACACAGCCTCTGGGCAGAAGACGAGTGCTGGCATGAGGAGTCTGAAGGCAGCGAGCGGGACTGCGAGCTGCCCAAACTGCAGACAATTATGTTGTAATTTTTTCCCAGGCTCTCACAGAAACCCGTACTTTCTATAGCGGAGGCAGGAAGGATTACAAGCAATTGCTGCCTCCCAAGCAGTTGATATTCACAAGAAAAATAGAAGAGCAAGGGACGGGGCAGTTTTGCCTCGTCAACTAATGATCCTTGACTCTCTTACTTTGTGTTTTTGGTAGCAACCACAGAGAGGTCACACATGAAACTGTGGAAGTGTGAGGTGTCTCTATTAAATATATCAATGGGGTTTATTAAACGGAACACGCGG
This sequence comes from Phaethon lepturus, assembly GCF_000687285.1. Taxonomy (NCBI): domain Eukaryota; kingdom Metazoa; phylum Chordata; class Aves; order Phaethontiformes; family Phaethontidae; genus Phaethon; species Phaethon lepturus. The sequence goes on from NW_010528207.1 coordinate 1,495, forward strand.
TACTGGGTAGTGTCAGCCACCGTTGGACGGGCTCGGGGTCACGCAGGCCTCCTGCCTTGATGTCACTGGCTGCCGGATTAATACCATGAGCTCACAGCATGGGCCTGATTAGAAAGCCGGGTCCCGGTTGGTTTTACCTCTGCCCTCTGCTAAGTCTTTGTTTGCAACGTGAGCAACAAGGCTTTCAGCTCATCACCAAGGCACCACGTTCAGAGCCGAGGCAGATCGCTTCGGCCTTCTACCACCTCCGGCAGACGCGGGGTTTAAAATTCCCGTCCAGCAAGAGGAGGGCGCAGAGGTGGAATCATTATCTCCTATTGTCCGATGGATTGTTTGGGCTCTGGAAAAGTCTTCCTTTTTGAAGATTTTTTTTTTTCTTTTTTTTTTTTTTTTTTTTTAATCTTTGCCCCCTTTTCTTCTCATCTTCAACCTGCACCAGGAGGGCAGAACAGAAAAGGCTGCTGAAAGACTTTTTTAGCTTGCTTTCTCTCAAGGGATTCTAGTTCAGGGCAGAAGAAACTAGTTTCTCCGACAGGAAAAAGCAGTGAATTAGAGACCCTCCACCGTAACGAGGCGGTTTCCCTGTTCGGAGCCACGGGATTGCTTGCGCAGGCTGGGGGGGACCAAAGACGGAGAAAGCAGAGAGACTCCCGGGCTGCACTGAGGGCTGAGGGAGTATTTCGTGTAACTTGGAGGCAGGCAGGTGGAAGGAAGGGATTTAGTGTGGCGGTGATCACTGCATGATTAGAGGTGACAGAAACAATGGTGCACGGGTACGTCTACACGATGTGAGCTGTGTGCTGGCGCTCCCAGGAAAGAGAGATGTCTCCTGTTAAATACAGTACTTTTAAAATAGAGTGGGTGGGACTCTGTAAATTAGAGGAAAGAGCAAAGGAAACTAAATGTGGGGACTTTCAAACTGCCAGGTGGGACTGTGTTCTTCTAACAGCCACAGCAAAGCATGACTAGCTCCGTAAAAGTGCAACTAATGCAGCTTTAAGGAATCCCTGCACGCATCCGGTCCTGGATGATCAGGGAACTTGGACATCTCAGAGATACAGGCTAGCGAGCTCTGTCTGCAGGCCGTGCTGCTGCCCAGTCTCTAGTGTACCAAGGCCTTTACAATGGTTTTCTCACACTGACCACCCATACTGAGTGCAGAAAGGGCTTTGGTCAGACAGAGAGGGTGCAAACCATCAGCGAGGTGAATGCACCTATCTCGGGCGGCATCCCTGACAGCTCTGCGCCTTCCAGTCCTGTTCTCCCTACCGCAAAATGCAGGCAGCACCATGCAGCGTGCAGACCCTGCCCTGACAGAGCAGGCAGAACAGAAAGAGCCTGACACTGCTCCAACAGTGCTCCCAATTTCGGTAACGTTGATGCCCAATACAAGAGCTAGAAGAGTTGTCAAGCATTGGAACAGGCTGCCCAGGGAGCTGGTGGAGTCACCATCACTGGAAGTGCTCAAAAAATGTGTAGATGTGGCACTTCAGGATATAGTTTAGTGGGCTTGGTGGTGTTGGGTTGATGGCTGGACCTGATGATCTTAAAGGTCTTTTCCAACCTTAGTGATTCTGTAATTCTGTGAAGAGATATTCTTACACACCACAGCAAATCCATGTTTCCATGCTGATCAAGGTCTGGCAACTGGTTAACACTCAATCCTTTATGTGATCCTGAAAAATAAAGACAACTTTTCATATAGCTTAGTCTTTTTCTCCTCTCTAAAGCTTTGGCTGTGATTGATTAACTGCCTGACGTTGTCAGAACTAATAAACAATGGAAATGTCTTTATCTGTGCTAGTGCCAGATCCATCCTGCTTGCAGCTCAAGTTGTGCTTTGTTCCAGGAAACCCATGATATACTCCTTGACCCCCTCCTAGCCATTCTTCATGTTGGTTATTTACCATTTTCTACCTTTTGTCTATTCTGTGAACATTTTGCTCTAATTGCTCAGGTATTTGTTGATTATCTTGCTGCAGTTGTTTGTCAAATTCTTTTATACATTAATCTGTGAGACACTTCAGTTGCTGTTCATCTGATATGGAATTTTTTAACCATCGATGCTGTCAGAGTCGTCCCTCCCTTCATGTCATGGTCTTAAAAGGAACACAATCATGGCTGGCTGTAGTTATTTGTGGAGCCATTTAGATGGGAACACCGCATCCTAATTTTTGCCATTCACCTGTACTAACTTCCTTAAAGCTTCCTTTGGAAGCCAAATTCTTCATACCCCGAGGTTTGTGGGTATTCTGCTATGTGTAGTTGCTGCTTTACACCTAGCTGGGCAAAAATCTTGTTCAGTAAAATGAAATCCTTCACCCTCGTTTGCCCATACCGCTGGGAAGCACACCTGACAATGCAGCTGGGATTTTTACCACTCGTACTGAGGTGAGACCTGCCCCACTACCTCCTGCTCCTCCTTACATGGACTGGAGCAAACCTTGTGCAAGCCTTATCCTATGGGAACTTGAACCACATGGGAACTGGAACCACCTGTAAAGCAGGTTTCCACGGATGTATTTTGACAGAGGCAATTAAACCTGCACAGGTTTAAGCTCATCAGGAGGCTGCAACATCTGACACTCATGTTCAGCACCCTCCACCATTGGGTGGCTGTGTCACGTGTTCTTTTCCAGGTCTAACTCCCCAATTTATTAACATGAGGGTCCATTTTGACACCCTAGAGCTGGATATGTGCCATCTTGTGCTTTATCGAACACAATATATTTCAAGGAAGCATGACTGGTGTGTTGTGCCATTGGCCTTCCCCCAATGATATAATTCAATTGTTCTGATTTCCAGACTAAAATACTTGTTCCTTTTGACAAGGAGTTGTGGTGTCAATAAGATACAAGGTGCACAAACAACAGCCTGTAACACGGTATCTTTCCTTTGTGACGGATTGGTACTTTCTTGCCGGCTAACAGAGGGAAACCACACATGAAGAGGTTTCCTGGGTCCAGATAGCCCAGCCCCGTAGGCTAGGGCTGGCTTCAGCTCGACCAAGCTGCCTGCTTTTCTGCACCCTGCTCCCACTGCCTGGTTGTCTCTAAAAGCTTAGCTGGAGGACGACTCACTTCGGCGAACATCAGAATAAAATCCTGCATACAATTAAATGTGCCTTACAGTGCTCTTAGCTAGACAGAGCAGTGGGGTTGGGTAGCTTTTGAATTAATTCCACACTCTGTTTATCAGGAGTCTGGCCTTCAATACCTAGTATTGCTCTTAAATATTTTACCTCTTGTTGCACTAATTGAACCTTTTGTCTGTTGACTTTCAATCCTTCCTCCTGGATTGCAGCCAACACTTCCTGTCTGCTGACACGCTTGTTCTTCAGAATTCCCCTGATTTTGGTGTGGTCTACATATGATGTTACGTGCTTCCTGGACCTGCAGGCTAATTTCTCCCACATTTGGGTAATGTGTATGTGACAGATCACAGGAGCTTGTGAAATCCTTGGGGAACTCATGCGAAACAATTTTGTTTCTCCTGAAACGTAAAAACAAACTTTTACCAACCTTTTTCTGTTAAAGGGCCAAAGAAAAACGCATTTGCTAGATCTATGACTGAAAACCACTTAGCTCCTTGTACTATTGCAGCCATAATTTCTGGTATTTTTAACAAGAAGAGGTGATGTTTGCAGAGTTACAGCATTTAATGCTCTGAAATCCACAGTCAGATGCATCTTTCTATCTCCATTTAATACCAGCCACACAGGGGAATTACACATGCTGGGTCATTGCACTGGCACTCCTTGATCCACCAGGCTATTAATAGTGGACAACTATCCTTTCTGGGCTTCGCTTGGGTACTTACATCGTTTCTGCAATCTTGGATCGAGCCCTGTTATTAAAGCAAAGGCATTAATCTTTCCACACTCCAACTTATCTCAAGCTTATACTTGCAGAAAGGTAACTCACCCTAATTCTGAGGTGTTCTGACTATTTCAGGTGCCTTTACAGGAGTACATCATTTTGTAGGTAAGATAATTGTGAGTCATTCTATTTCTGTATTATCCTTCCACAGGTAGTCAGATCTAAAGTAATCTATTTTGTTTAAAGAATAGGCTGCTGAAAGCCCATTTTTTATCCTGCACATGATGCTGAACACAAGAAAACTCAACCACACTGTCCAGTAAGCAGTTTGTACTGGGAGTGGGTGTAGGAGCAGAGCTGATATGCTCCTGGCACCATAGGAGACCACTGTATGCTTTTGCCTGTATGGTATTCCATGTAGGCATCCAAACTCTTGCAAAATAATAATTCCAATAGTCAATAATGCATTAAGACACTAATGTGTTTATATTCCACCTAGCCATATCTTCTCCCAGGCTCTCTAGTTCCTTCCAAATCCTGTTTGATGTCTACTTCAAATGCCATTTCCAAGACTTATCCAGTCCAGAAAAAATACCCTCTGCCTTCCCACAGGCAGGATGCCCCATATTGCAGCACTGCAAAGGTCCCTCTCATCCTCCAGAGCTTTGGGTTGGTTTGGCCTCAGGACCCTGATTAGTGAAAGTGATTGTTACTGGTGCTGATTGCTTTGACTGGATTTGTTTCTAGTTCCTTTTCTTTCCAGAGAACCCTTCCAGCTCTCCTGGCATGTCCTTCCAGCCCTGCCCCTCATTTCTGTCAGCAGAGTTCCCAGATCCTACAGTCATGCCTAATGTATAGCACTGCGATTCTGAATCCCAGTTCCTTATCAATAGGACCTCTGTCTCCCCCAGAAATAATGCAACAGCTATCCCAGGAGTCATTTTCTAGAAATACATGACTCCAGTCCCTCATCTGATTTTTTCTTCCAGCTAAGATGCCAAACCAGTTCAAAATCTCAACACTCATCACAACAACCGTAGCCTATTCTCTCTCCCCACTGCAGGATCGCGGAGCTCAGCCTCACGCAGAGTGCAGTCAGTGGGCATCCAGCCAAGTGTAGCTCCAGGATTTTCATCTGAATTGGTCTAAGTGGGATGTTCCCCTAAAGCCACAATCCACCCCCTCCCCCCAAATATCCCTCTATAAAGTCCCAATTCCACAGTGAAAGCTCAGCCTCGAGAGGTAACCGGCTCTGTTTCAGCAGTGAGTCTTTCGGTCGTCTCTCTCTCATGCTGGTCCCTGTCTCCCTGAATCAACAGTATTCTTTACCATGACGGGATCCGCCTTGCCTGTATGCTTGTAGCTCATTATGCAAAGGAGTGTAAGTTCCAGGGTATGGCCTGGGTGAAATGAGATCATTCCAAATGTCTCCATCCCAGTCTTCAGGTTCACTACTACTCCTCCAGTTTGTACCGTAGTCAATATATCTAGTTTAACTGACAACTTCTGTTTATTTTTCTCGCTTACTTGCTTACTGGAGTCTCGGAATTCAAGTGTTCTTGTTCACCCTATGTGGCAATGATTTGATTTCTATTCCTGCTCCGCTCACTCTCTCACAGCCTCACTCTCGTGGACTTGACTGCTGGGTTACCACCAATCTGCCTCAAGTAAAATGCAGTCTGACGATGTATTCAGACACCCCCTCCCCTGCCAGCGCAGAGCAGAATAAAAATGTCTTGGCTAATGTCTCTTTTACCAAACAAAATTGGAGAAAATGACAATTGTTAGTGCTGCCCTTGTGCCAGACAATTTTTGGGCATTTACCGTGTACATACCCAAATGTTAAAGCTGAAGGAAGACCAAGCCCTTGTTTTATCCTGGCAGTGGTGACCCCTTGTTCAGATGCCTGGTTAGCAGGTGGCTGTTGATGAGGACTGTGGTGCCTGTGCGTTATTACATCCTCAGGTTTTTCTTTATATATAGCCTGGTTTCAAAAAAACCCACTCCTGATCTGCCAGTCCAGACCACTTTTTTCTAGGGTTATTTTTGCAAATGCAGTGGGTATGTGGCTATATTGTGTACAACCAAATGATCAGTCTGTGAAACAGCCTTGTTTCCAACTGTTTTCCAGCCTACTCGCTTCAGATCTACCAAGTTACTTTGGGCTGGCAAGAAACGCATTGTGTGGCTAAGGTGTTCATGGCAAGTGGTGCTGTGGCCAGTGTCATTCTCTGTGTCATGATGACCCTTCCCATGAAAGAGCTCCTCACCTGGCTTCTGTAACCTTTCCCTGCTCATCCAAGCTGCACAGCTCCTTCAAATACATGCTGCTGAACATGTGAAGCATGCAGAAAATAGCTCTCCCTGCCTGTCCGTGGCATAACCCAAGGACCGCATTGCCCTTCCTTGTTTGTCCTACAGGGTCTGGTGGCTGAAGGACCATGCGGAGGAGAAGCTGCCTGCGAGGGCTCGCCTGCCCCATGGTGGTTCCCTTGCAGTGTGGGGGTCCCCTGACAGCACTGGTTCCTCTGCAGGTCTGCATGTGAAAGTTGTGATCTGCCATGCTACACTGCGGCAGCAACATTGCTGGTACAGTGAAGGACCCTGTGATTTGTGGTGCTATAAAGACTGAAAAACTTCATCATTGCCTTTTATATATAATTGAAAACACAATAATTGACTGCAGTGTCAATTAAAGAAGGCAGGCAGCACCCTTGGAAATACACACGTTCGTGGGCACACACACACACACAACCTCCCACTGCCAGCCAGGCAATGCTGCGTGACTTGTCGTAATAGAAGGCTTAAAATAAATCAGAATTATTTCCAGATTAGAAGAAAAAAAATCCCGTGAAGATGTTTCAGCCTAAGCACAAAGAACACAAAGAGAGCAGTCTCTTTCCCAGTCAGCACAGCATTTTCTTTCCTCTGGTCCTTCGCTCTCTGCCCTCCTGCTCCCACAACCTGGCTTAACCTTTTTTTTTCCGTCTGATGCAGGTGAACATATAACATTGTAAACCTGCTGCATCTACACCGGTGTATCTGTGAGCAAGTTACGTGTCTTCTAGACTTTCTCTTTTCATTTTCTTGACAGAGGTCTCAGCCAAGCTCCCCAAACCAGCCTGGTTCCTTTCTAAACTCAGTTTCAGCAGCTTAAAATACCCATCTACAGCCACAGTATCCAAGACCATAAACTCTGTTCCTCCTGGCATCGCCTGACCAGGCCCGGTATCACCCTACAGACCCTTTGACCCATGGCCATGTCATCTGGCAGAGTTCAATGCAGAGGATCAGGGATACCTGGGAGCACTCTCCGTACCTTTGCCAGCTCAAGGGTCCCAAGTGCATCACAACGTCTGATGCAGCTGGTGCTCCCACCTCTGTGTGATGCACACTGCTGGCATTTCAGAGCAATATGAAAAGGTTTTCTCTTCTCCAAAGGTGGGGCAGCCGCTGCAGGCAATTCACCAATTTCAGTGTCGAAGCACATGGGGATCTTGCATGATTCCCTTTATGCTTTCACTGGGGGACGAAGCCTGGAAGACATGCTGCATGGTAGTATCTAGCACAGCGTATGAGTAACAGGGCATTGAAGGAGATAGGAAGGATAAGGGAAGAAGGACAAAGGCTGAAAGAAAAGCAAAAAACTCTCCAACATTGCCCACTTCAGCTATTTACATCAGGAGAATTTTTCATTTCTAACTGCTCAAGTGTGCCATTTTGTTTACCTCGGGTGCTTTTGAGCAAATTATAGAAACAGGCCAGTTTACTTCATTCTCATTTTGAGACAGTTTCACTTTCAGCTGCTTCTGCACATGCTACAATTTGGGGGTTGCAAAGGCTGCAGGGAAATATTGATTTCCTCACAGTAACACTAAAACAGTTCGACCCAACATTTTCTGAAGGCTTTTACAAAACATACATTTTGAGGGACAAGTTAGACTTGACAGACTTCTTTTAAAGAGAGCTGCCTTTCTTGTGGCCACAGTAGAGTTGTTATTTACTCCTTTTTATTACAGAAAGAGAATTGTTGATGCTAGAAATTTCTTTTACTCAGGTAATAGCTCTAAAGTTTCAGATTATCTGGCTATGTGAAAAGCTGCACTGTAACACAAGAAAAAATTTAATTATTCAGCTAATTAAAAAAAGTCTTAATTATAATATAGAATAATTAATTTCTTTTGATACTTACAACTCAGACACTCCCTCGTATACCTCAGGGATCCAGAAGTCTTAACAAATGTAACAATGGGAATTGCTTCTTAGAAAAGCCAGCTTGTTCCAAGGCTTTTCTTAGCTAGGTAATAGTTCTGTATACGAGAATAGGGACTGATGGCCCATAGTATAGCTGGAGATTGCTGAGCCATCAGATCTCAAATGCAGAAGGTCATATGCCACCTCTACTATCAAAAGCATTCCAAAAAAAGACACCAAAGTATCACGAACTGCAATACTACTAGTGCACTGCTGCACTAAGCGAACTGCAGCTCATCTCATCTTGCCATCACAGCCCCAGTCACAGACCCCTGTGGGGGACCTCTGGACTAGGAACTCCAGAGCCAGTCTTTCTTTAAACACCACTGTCCCGCGGTCTCATCACAGACTGCCAGTCTATTCCCACCTTGTGAAACTGCTCCGCGTCATCCAGCCAACTGACGCTCCGGGAGCAGCGCTGCTCCTCTACCGCACGCTGCCAGCTTTGACGCACCTTCTGCCAGAGCTGCACGCACGGGGGCACAGGGCATCACAGCCAGCCCCTGCAGGGATGAGTGGCTGAGATGGACACACAAGGCCAGGAGATGCCAAGATGGGAAGGAGCCTTATGCTTCTGCTCAGAGCCATTGTAGTGACTTTTTTCCTCATTTTATGCTATTTGCCTCAACTACAGAGCCCTAATCAGTTTAATTCAAGAAAAGAGCTCTTAGCTTCTGTCCTGCCTGCCCTGTTTAGCCCAGTGAGCTGGGTGGTGACTGCAGTTGCCAGCTGCTCTGACACTCTGGGGCTTAGCCAAGAACACAGTTCGGCTCTGAAGGACTTGGGATTTATTTGCACCCTGGTGCCTCGCATCCAAAAGCATATGGAGTATCAGTTTGCGGAGGGGGAAGCTAACAGGCACCCTAAAGACAGCTGGGAATTATTAAGTATACTCAGACGTTACAAACTTTGAGAGTAAGGCGTGGGAGAAGGCAGTGCAGGGCCTCTGTGTCCGCCAAGGATGGAGTTACCTCTTGAGACATTTGCATTTTTCCAACGTTAGCTAATAGAAAGGACTTGATTTGGTGAAGGCCTCCAAACAATTGCTCTGTGAGATCAATATCAGCTAACATATTAACTCCAGCATTCAATGCACTCTCGCTCTCGTCTTCTCCCTTTACAGATCCAAATACCAGCGTAAAACAGCCACTGGGAAGTGTGGCATGCCCAGGGAGAGCCTGCTGACATGAAGCCAGCAGATACTGAGGGTATATGCTATGACGACTCTTTTCTTCCAAAAAGCATTTTAAAAGGGTAGAGTTCTGAAAGCTTTTGAGGCTCTCAGGTACAGCATTTAGCCTTAGACTTTGTGACTCCTTGGCAACACCTCTATCTTTCTATGTTTCTTACAGCACATCATGTAATAGGACCCTTCCTCACGCCTTCATCCTCTTGGAGGCTTCCGGAGGTCAAGGCAGGACAATAATACGACACAGCCATGCATACTGACAGGCACGCAGTGGAACCGATAGTTAATATTACTCATAAAGAACAATAGGTTTGCTCCATTTCTGCTCCTCATGGAACACTAATTTCCAGTGAAAGTAATTGTGGCATCTTATTTCTCGCTCAGGGCTCTCAATCTCCTCTCCACCCATTCATGTGTCATAGATAAGAGCTGCATTTACATCCCGTCAGTCACACCCTGCTGCGCAAGAAGGTGAAGCCACTTTATGCAGGTTAGTTAGTAATGCAAGACCCTTTCCCAGAAGAGTAAACTTCTTTCTGAGATCTTTGATGGCAAAATAGGAAAAGGAAAATTCAATTACATTTCAAACCCTAATAAAATTCACTTATCTTTCCCCTTTTTCTATTTTTAAAATATACCTGCATTTGCTACTTTCACTGGATTTTCTCCCTCTTAAAATTCAGTAAACCTTGTGTGCATCCTCACTCATCTCCTTCTCTGTGAAGAATTAGAAAGAATTAATAAGCTGGGATATTTGAATAAAACCCTTTTTACTTCATGGCCTGATTTTACTGCCATAAACTCTGCATTTATAGCAACCTCATAAATTACCAACGTATATGGAAAATAAATACTCCTTGTCTCTCGTACTAAGCCTGCAGACTTAGCAAACAGATCTCTCAAAATCACAGGAAAAGGAAAGGATATTTTCTTTTTGACTCATTCAACTGGAAATACAATTTTGAGAAAAGCAAAGCAATGTTTCCCTTTCACTGTTTCCATTTCATTTGGGCTGATAAATGCCTCTGGGACATAGCATTTCTGGTTTCACCTCTTCCCAGCCGTCTGTCCTTCTCTCTTTCCTTCGTGCTCTCTTTTTTTTAACGCGCTCTCTCTCTGTTTCCCCCCTTTTTCAATTGGCCTAAAAATAAGTGGTGCCTGGCAGCCGCGGAGTGTTGGCTGTCATAGGGGTTGTTGGTATATGACCTGTCTGTGGTAGAGGAGGACTGGTTTCCTTTAGACAGGCGTTGAGCAAGCTGAGAAGTGGCCTGACTATCTTCGCTGATGACATTAGCCAAAGGATGTTTCAGAGATGTCAAAGTCCTGTGGTTAGATAGGCAGCCAGATGGGAAATGATGGGACTTTATTACAAACAGTCCCATCCAATAAAAACATGTTAAGACTTTGAAAGAAAAGAAAGCCACTGTGAATTCTTGTTCATGTCCTTCTTTGTGCTTCTGCTGCCAGCAAGGCACTGAATTAGTGTGAAAATTGAGCAAAAATTAATCTTTGCCTCATAATCCATTATTTAAAAGGGAACACTCACTCACTATAATTTTCAAGTCACTGCTATAGCAAAGTCATTCTGAAATCTGTAAGTTTGCCACAGGGGAAAAATAGCAACATAAGACTATGTTTTGAGATTTGCCAGAGTGCCAGACTCTTAATCTGCTTACTGCATTTACCATTTGCAATTTTGCGTTGTTCTTAGAGCCTCCCCAAGGTCACCCCAAACATCTCAAAGCTCTTAAACAGCTGTCTCTGATTCCTAAAAATGAACATGGAGATGGAGAGAGAAAGACTGACTGACTCATTGGGGTCACTCTCATTTGCCAGGAAAACAGCACGTGTGCCAGCTGCGCCAGGAGCAGAGCCCTGGGCAACCACAGCAGCAAACCAGCAGCCTTCGGTCCTCGCAGCTAAACCCATGGCCACACCAGACCTCTGTCACCAAAGCGTCTGGCTGCTGACACCTGCGAGGAAATGGTGGGCAAGCTGGCATCACGCACGCCAGCTTCACCAGCACTCACCTCTGTGAGCCCCAAATCCTGTTGCAGGTAGAGATGTGGGACTCGGGACCTCTTCACGCCTGCCGTAGCTTGAGCAGTCATCGCGTAGGAGGGCCTCGGGCACAGGGTTTTTTTAGTTAGGGTTTCCCTCCAGCACAGCTGTCACTTAAACATCAATTGCTTAGTCTATACCATGCTTAAAATGAGCAGACTTGTATAAGAGACAAACTACAGCGCTGTGTTTCATTTGTCATATGACTACCTGCTGTCCTCCAGCTTTCCATGTGATTTTGGAGAGCAGGAATAAGGTTGAGAGGATAATTCAAACAGAGAAACAGCCTTGTGGCTACGGGAACCAATCCCAGATCTTTAGGAAGGCTTGAAACAGGTCACTGAATCTTTCTGTGTCTACTTTCCCTTCCTGAAACATGGCAGTAAAACACATTTCCTGCTTATGTATGTAGATGCTAATGTTGTTTGGTGTCCTGCTAGCTGTCTTGCAACCTGGGATGCCAGTCTCTGCTGGGGTCCAGAAGATTTAACGTACTATAACAACAGTACTAACAACAAAATACATATGTTACTGAGCATGACACGCATACACACAAATCTAGCTCCCGCTATGACACAAGAAAGGACTAGCCGGGAAATTTATATTTTGTTTCTGCTTTTAGGAGAAAGAAAAGGAAACAACCAACCAATAATGGTAAACTATAAAGGAGCAATAAAAAGAACGGCGATTAAACTGCAGCATGCAGGCACTTTAAAAGAAATAAATAGCAAAAAAAGTCTAAATTTGTTTCCACTGGGTCTGAAAAACAAATCCAGGACAAAAAAAGGGAAAAAAAAAAAAGCCAGAGGCTGCCTAAAAAAAGATATTATGGAAGGAAAAGACTGATGAACACTTTGAGAATGTGTTAACTTTTAAACAGCTTGAATATTCAAATTGGAATAAAAATATTCCTTCAATTAAAAATTATTAAAATTAGCTCAAAGTATTTTTTGGTGTGTTCACTGCAAGAATTTAATAGGATCGAGTACTCAGCAAAGCTTTGAAGCAAAAATAACGTCTCAGGAGCTCATTACGAATTAAATCCTATCAAAAAGCAGGATCCCGCTATGAAATTAACACAATTTGCAAATCATTATTACAGGCTACTCCTTCCCCTGCTCTTTTGGCCGCTTTCAACTTGAATCTGTGAGGCTGTCAAAACCACCACCACCAAAAACCACTCGCAGAAAAATGGGCATTGTATCTTGAAACATCCTGAGCTGTGAACAGCACGGTACAATAGTCACACAGAATAATGTACACGGGAGAAGCTGTCAGGAAAGCCGAGAAGTAGAAAGCGGAGTGAAGTGAAGCAGGGGATGTGGATCAAAACGTTGTTTGGGAACTTTTTATATGGTAGGAAGGTTTGAACCCTGCGCTTTCCCAGGCTTCCGTAAATGTAGCGCTGTAGTATTCAGTTTTCAGCCTGAGTTTTAACATGGCTGAATTAATTGGTTATTTTACAGGACATGTTCGCTCACAGGTATTCATGAAATATGAATCACTGAACAAAGCCTCATTTTAATGAAATGCTGGTTCTTGTTTCCTCTTCTCCAAATTGGAGGAAGAGGAAAAAAAGGACAATCAATACGGTCTGAAACAGCTATCGCTCATTAAAATTCTAGGCTGTCAATACAGTATATGTCTATCACTTCAGAGGCTACTGAAGTGTTGGTGGTAATGGCACTTTACTACTGTATTTGTTAAAGTACTTGTGGTGTCTGCTAAAACTTAGCAGGTGTTTGCTGCCTTCAGTGTTTCCAGGGGCCAAAAGGAGGTGATAATTAAGGGAGAGTCATCAGTCTCCTTAACTGTCCTCGGCTAATGTGAAAACCAATGTAGTTGAGTTAGGAGATTCGTCTCCATAGAGCCCAGCTGTTATTTTTAATGCAGTATGTGGAATATTAAACTGTTTATCTTGTTATTGAAGCTATAAGAAGGCTCTTTCATGTCATCATTTCTATTTTATTTTGTTTAGAGTCCTTCATTAACTTTTCATATGAAAGATCTGTAATTTACATCTTCAAAGAACTTTCAAAATGTAAGTTTTAGGGACGACAAGTGCTGTATGTGTGCAGTTCCATTCTGATGGCAAAGTCAAATCGCAAAAATACCGTCAAGAATGTTTCTTCCTTTTCTTTTTTATGTATGAGTAAAGCACAGGGAATTTCTCTGGGGAAAAAAAGAATTATTCTGACTTGATACTAATCAGCACAAACAGAAGGCTAAAACAGCACTGCCTCTGAAAGGCTAAAGAAGGCTTTATGATCTACAGTCCAGGGCAAAAAGCCCTAAATTAATTAGAGGTAGTTTAACACCAGGAACGTTCTGCATATACGTATTGGTTTTGCTAACCCTAGTCCTGAGCAGTCAAAACCCAAAACCAACTCCCTCAAACCTGCAGGAGGTTTCATCCCTCCCTGTTAGGTCAGGGAACATGGCCTGATTTTTGGACACCTGGGAGCAAAGAAAAACCTGGGCCATGTGCTGTTAAGCTTCATTTCTCTGTGTTCATTTCTACAGTGTTCAGTCCCGATAAGAAGCGCAGCTTGGAAGACCATTTCACTGGGACATTTCATCAGCAACCACAGCAGGGTTCAGAAGCTGTACACCAGATCCTTGCCCCACAGAAGTCAGCACCAACATCCTGACCATCCCAAAAGGTTTATATTACTACATCCGAGGGCGATAACTGCTCTCAGGTCAAACCTCTTATTATAAATCAGTCGATCAATCCCCAAGATTGCTAAAGCATTCAGTTTCACATTGTGATGGTAAAGCAATTAAAAGCTCATCCCTAAACAAATTAGGTTTTGTATGTTTGGTTTTACAAACTCCCAGAAAGGGGTCAGACCTTTTAGCACTGGTGTCAAGGGGGAGGGAGAAAATCCATCAAGTCACATAGAACTAATTTACACCACTTAGTGAAAAAAAAATTGGAGCTATAAATGGTAATCCAAGTAGAAAGGTTTCTTGCAGTACAGAAATGCACCAGACTCTATAGAAGCCTGACAAATTGTGAGTTGGTACTAGCTGAGGAATCGAAATAATTAGGGACATGCTGGAGACAAGGGACCTCTAGCAATGACTGGAAAAACCCTGGAAATCTGGATTTGTCTGGCCATGTTTGTATATGTAATCTGTTATCTCAAGGTGGTATTTCATTATCATGCCCTAGAGCTATCCCACCACAACCGCAGCTCCGGGGGTCGCTTTACCGCACTCCTCCGCACAGCACCGGCAGATGTGCCCATCCGTGCTCACGGGCGTCTCCCTCGGGCAGCCGTGCTCTCACGGCACTCGGTTCCCTTTTCCCTCGGTTTGACCCCGTCCTGCTGTCTCTCTTGCCTATCGGGTGCTGAGGCAAAAGCAATACCAGACTGAGTTGGGGTGGTACTAGTGCAGGGTTGGGTAGCTCTGATGAGACTTGGAGACTATATCCAGCCCTGGGTGATGCTAATGTGTGTCTGGGTTAAATTTCTCCTTAAATTCTCCCAGCAAGTCCACGTAGGCTTAAGAGTCCAAACTGCTCAGAGTAGGCACTATCATTCACTGTGCCTTTACCCATCAAGGCACATGCCTAATGCCTTATCTTTAATGAAAGTCTCCGCATGTTCCTGTACTATAAATAATAATTTAAATATTGTATGTCTCAGCTCCAGTGGCTGAGGTTGAAGTGATCATTTTAGAAAGATGGAGCAGCTCTCATCTAAAAATACGTATCTGAAAAACTATTCTGGAAGGAACGAGACTTATAAATTGATAAATGAGTTGAAACTGGGATGGAGACTGTGGTGAGAGGAAAAATTCAGCTCTCGGAAGGAAGGGAACTAAAGAAAAGCAAGAACTGTTCCAAGACTTTTATTGTTTAAAATTAAAGATTCGAGGCACAGCAATATAACAACTGGGAAACTGGCATTCTGAAAATGCTGACCTAGATGAGAAGTTTCTGAATCCAAAAAAACCCATCATTAAGGAGACTTTCCACTTAACAAAAATAAGCAGGAAAAATGGAAATGTTTTCTATGGAAATGTAACTTTGTAGGGGATTAGAGAAGCATGACAGAAACCCAAAATGAGGATTCAGAGGAAGCATCTCTCAGCCAACTAAGTAGCTTTGATCCTAATTGATAGGAAGCACAGATGCAATTAGTCTCTTTCCAGTTCCCTCCATACGAGCAGCACGGCCGGACACTAACCCGCAGAGCGTGGGAGTCCGTCCCTCCGCTGCTCGCACCGGATTTACGCTGCCACGCGCAGACTGCTGCCGCTGCCGGCAGGCCACTGCAAGAACAGTTTTGCAAATAAGGCCTTGGAGTTGTACAAAATGATATGCTTTTCATAAATGAACAGTGTTTTTTAACCTTAAAATTACTTTTTTTTCATGGACAAATACAAAATAATTCACACGTTCTTCTGAGACTAAATAGCACTAAGTAAAAATAGCCCTCCCTGACATACTTCCTTTAATAATCCAGTAAAATATGAGCACATTTTTTTTTTCACATTCCGTGTAAAGAGCAGAAAACATTTATAAAAACATTTTCATTTGTTTTTTATCACTTTACTAATACAAAACACATGTACTTCTAAGCATGACCTACCGAAGGTCTTTGAATTTTGTAGCGCATGGACCAAATTAATTGCTTTATTAATGATTATGATAAAACCAGAGTTTTACTTCCTAGTTATGAAAACCTATTTCTCTGGGAGCTTTTAAAAGATAAACACATGAAGGCTCTGAGGTGAATGTACCCAGTGATACTGGCACTCCAGATGGTGAAACTGGGCCACAGCTGAACATAGAGCAGAATCCACTTCTGTGGTTGTAATGGACGGACAACTTTTGTTTTCAGGAGCAAAACCACCTCTCCACAGTCTAACCTGAAACCAGTTACACAGATGGAGGGTAGATAGATACTCGTAGGGTGGTGAGTTCTTTGAGAGAGATTCGTTTGATGCACACAGAAAGCAGTGAGAAGCTATAGTACTGCAGTAGGTTTTGCTGTAGCCCTAAAAACTTACAGCACCCATCAAAATATCAATGAAACTTGGCACGTCATTGGAGTGGGGAGCAAAAGCTGCAGAAGACCATTGTACTGACTCAGAAACCCCACACTGGCAAATGGAGAGAAAGAGTGAGCAGATGCTGCAGAGCTTGAACAGTTTAAGCTGAACTAGGGAGACAGAAAATTAGTTGCTGCATTGGCATTAAGGTATAGAGGGCTGGGCACTCGTGGGAAGGGTTAAAAGTCTGCATTTAGCCTCGATTGCAGTTCAGAGAGGGAGACTGTTACGCTGACAGAATGCGGGCTGATTGATAGGAAAGAATCAAGCTAGTGAAAGTGAATAATAGAGGAGCAGACAGTAATTGTTGAAGGAGATTTGATAAACTGTTTCAGAGCAAGACAAGGAGCAGAGTCAAATATTGCGCTGCCACAAAAGCCGAAAGTCAGAGAAAAAAAGTAGAAGCAATGGGGTTTTTTCCCCCTCAGAAAACACCTAACGGGGCCACATGAGCGAGAATCAATAGGGCTGATTTAAGGGGTGTTAAAAATTACTTTTCAAAAAATCCAAATTATTCTGCACAATTTAGTTGGTGAATCAGCAAGATCTATCATAGCATATTTGAAGCCAGGGTGGAATATTATGAAACAAAGCACAGGGAAGAACAGGGTTCCTACAAGAGCCCCTTGTAAGAAGAAAGGCTAAGAAAGAAAAGATTAGGAAGGTTTGAGCAAGAAGTTTTTAGCATGCTCTATAAACATGACCAAAAAGTCAGCCTTGAGGAGCTCACAAAATAGTGAAGAAAAGGCAGGTAAGAAACTATAGCTAAATGGGCCCAGATTAGACAAGATAGGATACCTGCTGGATGCAGGAGGAACCAAGGAGGAGGCGGCTGGTTTGATGGATGCCATGACTTTCAGAGACCATCTCTGGTTGATGGATGCCGTTACAAATGTGGCAACAGGGCTGGAAGGGCAGAAGCGTGCACCAGCACTGTCTCCCTGCCATGGGGGTAGTAACTGAGGAAGCAATGAGGGCTTGGGCAGTCTAGGTTCTGAAGGATGAAGCCAGCAAGAGCACTGAATTTTAATTAAACAGTTAAAAAGTTGTTTGACCTCTCGCTTTTTCCTCTTCTGCATGCTCTTCTGAGAAAGATCATGAAGCTAAGAGCCTGCTCTGCAGTCTCAGAGGTCTCTGCCCACAGTGCATACACACATGTATTCCCATCATTAGAGTTTACGTGTTCACGCTCTAAGAGAGCAGATGGTGGGGTTGAGCTGAAAGTTTGCTGTTATGCGTGACTGCAGGTTCAGTTTGCACTTACCTTTTACCCGTTGCTGGATCGTAGTCTAGAACTGTAGCAGGCCTGCAGGTCCAGGCATCATCCTGGTGGGCTGGCACTGAATGGGGATCACTAAGGATCCCTTTGAAGGGCCACTACTGGCCTTCCCAACCACACTGAACTCCCTGTGTCCACAGATTAGACAAGATCTTAGAGCTGGAATGATCTCAAATGTAAAATAATGCAGTTGGCCCCTTCCCAGAGAAAGCGGAATCTCTTTAAGGCTGGCTTTACAGCTAGGCATGGCTTTCCTGCTCTCTCCCGCATCCCAAATGCTTACTGCTGGAAACGCCCAGACGATACAGAGTTATGGATAATCCCATGCCTTGACAAAGGTAGATTAACACTACCAAGAAAGAAAGGATTAAGAAAGAGTTGTTTTCTCCTTTAAAGTACAGGTCGCCTTTAAAAGGAGAAAATCAACTGCAGAAAGAACCTCAGGAATGTAACGAAGCCACGCACCGGGACAGTGCACGCAGGAGCCTCACACCTCCCAGCATGTGTGAAACACAAGCAAGTGTAAAAGCAATCACAGATTAAAGTTCGTCTCTTCTCGGTTTGACTGGCCTAAGGGAGACAATAGCAGGATTAAAAAGAATAATAATAACAATCAGCCTATGGGAGTAATTTTTAATAAAAATACTCAGCTCTGGAGGACGTTCTGGCCCGTACCTGTCTGTATGGAGGCTCCCAGGAGGGCAGCTGCTGCTGCTCTGTAATCAAAAGGAGCTGGGGTAGGGACACCGGGGAGTACACCGTCAGGGCTGCAAGAGCCTAGGACATGCGGGCAGGGGGAAGGTATGGTCTCAGCCACGAAGGCACTGAGGAAAGGCACGGACTACTGATTTCAAGGGGGTAACCTGTAAGTGCATGGCGGGGCTGATAAAAGCACTGACAGCATACAGACACTAATGAAGGCATGAACTGTGTGGTAGGGTTGTTTTTAAGGACTAGTTAATGAACGCTACTTTTAGATACATCATGTAAAATATGTAAAATATTCACTACAGGGGTGAATCTCTGAGAGATCAGGAATAGACGCCGCTGGGAAAACACAGCTGCACCTGAGACTGCAAAACTGCACAAAGGGGCCATCAGACACCCCACAGGTGCCTTGCTGGGCTCTGGCAGGCTCACATGACAGAAGAGGAACACTGAGTCGACACCGGCAGTATATATGCCACAGTGGGGGAATCAGATCACTTCTGTGTCTCATTTTGTCAATCTAATAATGGATCTAATGATATTTACCCACCTTACAGTAGCATGGTGAAACTTAATGGGGTGCTTTGAATTCTTGGACAATACACCCTGTAGAATTACAAAATTATAACAGACTCCTTCTCAAAGATCCTACAATGTTTTATCTTACTGCAACTGCCATGGTAACTCACTGCCCAGAAAAGCTTTGATAAAAATCTCAGTTGTCTGTTGCACATCTGCTTCCAAATCAATGGTAACCCTGAGTGCCCGTTATTGTCATCAGACACACCATTTACGTGATGCTTTTTGATAAATGCCCTAAGAGAGCTCCTATCAGATCCCTGTCTATGGGCATTTCAGAACAGCAAGTAGATTTACATCCCCAAAACACAACTGATGAATTAGTGTGGCTCCAGGGCTGGATGGGCAAAGGAAACTTAAGAGACACAAATGAGCAAGTGCAAAAATGCCCCCTAACTAAGCATCATATTTAGGGATTGTAATTCCCTTTCCCTATGCAGGGAAAATTTGCCAAGCAGTTGTCACAACAGAACAATATCACAAGTATGCATTCCTCTTTCCAGCTGTTGAATACATCATGGCAAACACTGTCCTGCCTTTTAAACTTTCTCTTTGATACTCATTTTTTCAGGCATTCAATCAGTACATGCCAACACCTCCATGGACCTGAACTTCCTTAAAGGAAAATAATGGCAAAATGACAGAAACAGAAAAACCTGACCCTTTGTGTGAAGCTCCTGCAATTCTGCAAATGCTATCAATCAGTTTACTCTTTATTCCTCACGCAAAGATGGCAAAAGTACAAATGAAACTTATTTCAGCTTTGTCCTAGAACAAGGATAACCTCCAAGTCTGTAAAGTTGGGTTTTTTTGAGGGATAGCTTTTCCTATAGCGTTAGCCTATAATGTCTGCTCCTTCAAAAGGGGCTGAAAATAGAGAAGAGTGCACCACTTGACTAAAATTCAGCAGAAAAAGGGAAGGAGCTTAATCGGCACAAAGCTGATCCCAGCTCTGGATAGAGTGGCCGCCAGACAGACAACTTGTTGCCTTGAGAAGCGAGTTACCTTCACGAGAGGTGTGAGCACAGCGTGGGGCTTAGGGCAGACCGGGAAGGCAACCACCTCAGCGATGATAACCTGCTCAAACCCCTACGTTCGAGTACCCTGTGGCGGGAGGGGTGGTGGTGGGGATGGAGGGGTACACTTTGCTTGGGGTTACATCAACAGGCGAGGAAGAGAGCGCTCTTCACAGGGCACAGAATAGGCTCTTCACAGAAACTCTGTTGTCTTCCCACATCAAAGCTGCTACCGCTCTCCACTGAAACACACTTTGAGATAAACTAGCAAAAAGCTCTACTTAAGATAAAGCCAGCAAAGTTTGTTTCAAGTACTCACAGATCTTGAGAAATCTAAAAAGCCACCTTCCACAATCTCCAGTGCAGCCGAGCGGTTAATGTAACGAGACGTCTGCCAAGACGGCACGTACGGCACCGCCGCTCCGCACACCGGCTGCGGGAGGGCTTTGCTGTGGTCCTCAGAGTCACCCAGCCTCCGTCCCTGCTCGTCAAAATCCCGCTTAGCATGAGCAAAGGGTTGTGGCACCTGGGCCTTGGCCTTCAGCAGAGAGGCTGGCATATAGGATTAAAAATCCTGGCTGGCTGAGCTGACAACACCTGCTACTGCGTCCTGATAAGCTGGGCTGCACAAGGACAATTATAAATGTCTCCAAGACATGTTAGAATACATGTTTTAATTTAATCAGAGAGAACAAAAAAACACATTAATCACAGCTCTCTTAACAGCAAAGATGTCCAGATATTTGCCAAGATATCAGCATTTTTCCTGAAGACTTCAGGTACAAAAGGACAACAACAACAAAAAATTACAGCCTTACAGGGGTAGGTACAAGGCCAAATCCCACCTCGTGTTACGCTGAGCAGTTGCCAGCGCAGACAGCTGGGGGAAGGAAGAAGCCTGGCAAAGCTGCTGGGCAGGCGAGTGATGAAGGTCTCGGACAAAGACCTTTAGCTTTGTCCATAGCAAAACGACCAAGTGCTTTGACGCTCCTCTATACTAATACACCTAACCTTAGAGGACCTTTGCGGTAAGTGTTGTCGCTCTGATTCTTCTGTGTGGTAAAATGAAAATTAACAAGAAAACATTCACAGAAATGACAATTGAACACTGATGTACCAATCACAGGGCTGATCAAGGAGCTTTCTGATGCATGATGGAATGATCAAGGAGCTCTCTGATGTTGGAGCTGAGATATGTCCTTTCCTTACCATTCACAGGAGAGAAAAAAATCTCTCATCGTAATAACTTAATTTTTTTTGCATACTGTGCCCTGCTTTAATCACTAGTTGCCCCTTTATAGCACCCACCATTGTTTTTAGTTGCCCCTTTATAGCACCCACCATTCATCTTTTTAAAGACCACTTTCAGGCTTGTTCTTGATTCTGTTGATGAGCTTTTATGGGCTATGGGTCTGTAGCTGCCTATTTCCCTTGAGCAGATACATTTAGGTTGGAAGCTAAATTGTGTACGCAGTGGAAATGTATCAGCAGGTGCTGGTGCCCAGGGGCAGCGAGGGTGCGGTGTAGTCATACCTGACTGTGAAGCGTCTTGTCAAGTCTTCCATAAAATAAAGAAGCAATATTTAAGAGACATAAACAGGACAGAAGTAACACAGCTGAAGAGGCACTTTGCCAAAGGGAATGTTGATACCCCCATGTTCTAATACCCCATACAGAAGGAAGCAATCATCTCAGCTATTATTTTTAAATCCTAAAAGACATCTGTGAAAATTACTTCAGTGGGTCCTACGAGAAAGAATCTTTAAGAAAGTCTGGTCTATTATCTCCAAGTGCTGTCTCTTCTGCCAGCTACAGTGTCATGCTTCTAGCGAGACCTGGATGGCTGACCACATAATATAAAACCAGGCACCTGCAAAAATGTGCTGAGTTTAACAGTGTAGGAGAGCATCTAGACAGGTTTTTTGCTGCATAACTCCCTGTAGGAAGTTAAACTCCTCAAATTTAGCTTCTTATGACGTGAGGTCTGTCTTCTTACTGTTGTTATTTTTTCTCTTTTAAATTAAGGCGTGCAGATGAGTTTGGAGCAGTAGAGTAGTGAGTAAAGAGGCGCTAAGTAATAATCATCTTCCCTAACTGTCAAAGGATTGTTTTTGATAATGCAAAAAGCAGACAATTTAGTGACAGAGATATGCTGCAGAGGGATGATTTTGCTTTACTTTCATAGGCAAAAAAAGTATATGGAGAAGCTAGGCGGATGGACTGGTTTGATCTCAAATGGACAGCAAGTCATAATGATACGTTCA
Organism: Phaethon lepturus; assembly: GCF_000687285.1. Classification (NCBI taxonomy): domain Eukaryota; kingdom Metazoa; phylum Chordata; class Aves; order Phaethontiformes; family Phaethontidae; genus Phaethon; species Phaethon lepturus. The sequence goes on from NW_010528207.1 coordinate 23,730, forward strand.
GCTGAGAGTCTTAACGGGATCGACAGCTGAGAATGTTTGGCAGCAAGAGATAAGTGATAATGATCTCCATCATGCATTTCTACAGCACCTTTTATTCCAAACCAATCCTAATATAACAAGAGGTTCTTTCCTCTTCCCTTCTTACTCTGGGCTACAGTTCATATGGGGAGAGGGGGAGCAGGGAGGAGAGGGACTTACCTGTTCGAAACAGCTATACAGGAGGAAGCGCCGAGTGGCACACGGAGGTGCAAGAGGCTGCGCTTTGATAGGCACACTTAGGTGCCATTCCTGAGCTAAGGCCTGGGAGAAGTCCAGCTGAAGTCAGTGAGCTTGTTCATGTGAGAAATGATGAGAAGGATTAGGTATAGCTGGAACACACTGATAGCATAGCATTTCTGAAGCATTTTCCTGAGCTTTGGAGTTGGGCATCGCTTGCTTGGGTGATTTAACAGAATTACGAGAAATGTAAATTCTAACAGGCACAAGATCACCCTGTTTCTCCTTCAGGTTGACTTCAGAAATTTAACATGTGTTTTTTGTTCTTCTGACCATCCTCATGTAGCCCTGAGAAATAAAGAACAACCTCCACAAGGGTTTATTTGGAGCCACTGCTATACGTGCATCCAGCACATGTGACGCAGTTGTGCTGTGGCACATTAGCACTATCCGAGTTCATCTGACAGGAACTAGAAAACATCTTTTCTATTTGGAGCCACGAGGGAATTTAAAGAGGGAAAGGAGAAAGTACAGAAGGAAAGTGCAAAAAGTACAAAATCAATTTATCTGTGGGATTTTGACAATTCAGAATAACCTCAGCTTATTTAACACATTGTTATTAATTTTCTTTTTTTTTTACTTTATACGTTGGCAAATGAATGAGTTAAATGAATGACAATCACTTAATCATATTTGATCAAATAAGCTACTATTGTTTCCATTCCACTTCCTACAACAGTCTGAGGAAAAACAGTAAATACAAACAGGTGAGGAACACACTGGCAACACAATCACGCAAAAAGTCTGATGTATGCTTTTCCATATTTCTTTTCCTGAATCGTACTTCACAGGATATTACCTAAAACGGGAATTTATTGGGACAGCTGCTTTTAAAAGTGCAGTCAGATATCTAATGACAGCATGCGCTCAGAAGCTCGCTTTCTGTGTTGTTTGAAAGACTGCGTCTTTAGTAGCACAGAGAAAAATGTCACCTATTGAATCACACAGAGATTATTCTTCAGCAGCCCAGCTATTTCTTAGAAGCCACCCATCCGAGTAACCCAGACTAACCCTCCTTGCCTTTACGTAAACTGGCAAAATCATAGTGGAAGGTGGCTGCAGGATGTAGAAAAGCTATGGGAGAAAACAATTCGTTATCAGGAAGGAGATGAAATGGCCACACAGCTCTCTGGTCTCTCTGGCCTTTGTTTCTGCAAAAAGTGAAACTGGTAGCGCATGACAAATATCGCTGCCTTAAGATGAATATCAAATTACTGGAGAGTACAGAACAGTACTTGATCATTTATTGAAGAGCCTTGTAAAACGAATAGAAACTAGCATCCAGAGGCTTTTGCGAGCCATATCCGTATGTCTGGAGGCTGCGCAGTGGTGTGCCAGCTACTGGCTCGCTTCAGTGATGTGCTGGCACACCTTGACACAGCCTCCAGAGAAGGCAGCTGGGCTCCAGGTTTGTAACGAGACTTCCTAACTTGCCAATTAAATATGGACATATGATTTTAAATATAATTACTGAATATTAGAAAGGGTAGGGGAATGATCTTATTAGGTAAAATAAGATTTTATTAGGTAAAAGTCTTTATTTTACAGGTAGATTTTATTGTTTCCCCAAACCAAACTGTTAATGGAAGGGAAGAAAACAAAGCAGCTCTTCTGCAGAAGTTGGGAACAAGCAATGGATAGGACCATGGGTCTGTACTCTGGCTAGCTACATCATAACAATTTCTTAGGTAAATTAGTGTTTCCAAGACTACAAGAATTACCTGTGAGGCTATGTAAACAGCCACTGCTGCCATCCAGCTCGCCTTCATTTGAGAGCATTGCAAACCTCTGCTCTCATTGTCATTCAAAATGCAGGTATATTCTGGGAGCCAGTCCTGACTCCAATTTGTATTTAAGCACAGCTCTCAGGAAGTTTCTCAACACAACTCCCGGGAAAGCAAAGCTCTGTGTTTCCCACAGGCTCTCCCGCAGCAGCACAGGGGTGTTGACAGCAACTGAACAAGCAGCAGCTGTGCTCACAACAGCCACGGCCAGGAACCGGTGCCCGGGGTGTCAGGGAGCATCCAAGATGTCAGCAGGCTCCTGCCAGCACCTTTCCCTTCAAACCCTTGCTTGTACTTCCTGCGTTTTAAGCATATGCCTGTGCACGGCAAAGAAGAAAAGAGGTGGGAAGATGTGCTTTATTTTCTTTTTATATCACATGTGAAGCTATGGATCCACACATCTTACAGACTTCACTGGGTCAGCCAGAATATTTCTGGTACCTCCGCATCAATGCTTTCAAAAGGATTATACTGGCAGCTTCCAAAACATAGGTCACCGGCATGGGAACTCTCCTGGGTGGAGGAACATGGTACCTGCTCCATTCATTTAGCCTGCAACGGAGTATTTAAGAATGGAGGCTGCAGCTTTCTCTGGGCTTTTCTCCTGGATTATTCTGAGGTTAATACCTAGGACTGTTAATGAGCAGGCTGAGCACTGCAGCTGCAGGAGAGATGGGAAGGAAAAGGTCAGATGCTCGCTCTCATAGCAAAAGCATTTGTCACATGTGGAGTTGAATCTAGAGATAGATAGATGCTGCCTTCAAAATTCCTTAATCTCTTCGAGGAGTTCAATTACTAAAAGGACCTGTTTCCTGCTTCACCAGGAGCTCAGCAATACAGGGGATTTTGTTCTCTTAGCTTTTTGCTTCAGCGTCTCCTTACTGGAAAATAAAACCCACCTTTCAAAGATATTAGGAATCTCCTGCTATATTCTTTAACTGGCAGCTCATCATCACCCTCCTGTCACATCACCTGGTCCAGTCAGCTTGAAAACTGCTTGCTACCCTGCCATACATCATCTCCCAAACCTGCCTGAACTCTCTTTTGGGGGATTAAGCACCCTGCCAGAAACCTCCAAAAGTAACAGACATGAGCTCTCCATCCCCAGAAGCAGGAGGCCTTTGGCCCTGACAGCATCCCCGATACAAAGGTGAATTTCTCTATGAGGAGCTGTACCAATCCCTATTTCCTTTGCCAGGTATTAAGTTCTGTGAAGTCCTCAAGTTCCTCCCCAAATCATGGTCCCTGGAGTGCAGAAGAACAGGGAACAGGGGGTCACCACATCGGTTAGGGGGCTGGAGTACGCAATGCACGAGGAGAGGCTGAGAAAACTGGATGCGGCCAGTCTTAAAAAGAGAAGGGTGAGAGGATCTCATTGCTGTCCTCAACTGCCTAATGGCAGGCTGCAGAGAAGTCAGAGCTGGACCATTGGAGGTGTACAGATGATAGGATGAGAGGCAAGAGTGGACAAGAGCTGCAATAAGGGAAATTCTGAGTAAATGTTAGGGAAAAAAATATCACTAGTCCAACACTGGCCCAGGTACCCAGTGAGGTCGTGAAATCTCCATCCTAAGAGATATTCAGATCTCGACTTGGCTGGGCCCTGAGCAACCTGATTTCACCAGCCCACCTTTAGCAGGGGATTTGACCAGGTGATTTCCAGAATTCCCCTCCAACATACACTGCTCTGGAGTCCACAGCTTTGTCAGAAGGGTCAGTATGTCAGGTCGTGGTGGCAAGCCCAGGCACACAGACTGACTGCTCCATCCCAGTCCTAGCTGGTTCAACAATACATTAACTAGATCCATTACCTTGATGTAAAGCCTCCCATAGAAACTGCCCTGTCAGCAGTGAGGAGCTGCGGAGCCTTTCAGTATTCTTTCTGCAGGGGTGCCATGATTATGATCATAAGTTCTCAATAATGATAATGGAGCTAACCATACTACCATTTCCAACTGAGGCAAGCTATGGATTTGTATAAAATACGTATCAAATTATTTCTAGATTTTTTAAGTTCCGAGCCGACAGGAGTTTTTTATTATAATGATTTTGTATTGACATAACAACGACTTTCAGCTAAGCGGTTAGGACTATATATTTCCCTCATGGCCTCCAAAAGCACTGTAAATTGAAATGTGCATTAAAAACAGTCAATCTTTGGTTGCTGGCAACATTGAAGGAGAATTGACTGTATTTTTATTAAAAAAGCTCATATCTTACAGTGACTGGACTACAATGAGAAGAAGTCTTACCAATGTGCTCATTTAAGATTTAAGAAAAATTTTCTCTATTTGACTAGATCCATAGAAACATCATTTTGCTCAACAAAAATGTAAAGATGCTCATTAATATCTTCACAAAACCGATGACATGATACAAAGCACCTGGACTAAAGAAAACAAGGACCCAAATACTCTCTCGTGCACTGACCATAAACATGTCATCTGCAGCTGCTGCAGCAAGCGAAGAGGACAACCCATTTCCAGCTCTGTCCTGGTACCTGGAGAGATCTCTGTTAGGGTTCCTTGGTTCAAACACTTCAGCGGAAAGCCACGTTCATGGAGAACCTACAAGTTGAGTCCCAACATGGTGGTAAAAAGAATAGGAAAAAGTTGGGGCTGGTAATGCAAAAATCCCCCTAGACCTTAAAAACTTCAATCAGGTAAAGCAAAAAAAATAGTGTCTGAAAACTATAAAGGATGAATGACAGGACTTGGCCAGGCCCTAAGGCTGCCCCTTCTGCAAACAAAGCCTTCTGTGCAGAAGTGACAGGTGCTAATTAACAAATAATGCTGGTTCTTCTTTACCGATTACTTATTGATACACCCGATACTCCTCTTTGATAAGCCAGTCTAAATTGGTAATAGCTTTTATCACAGCTGTGAGCAAGCAGAATCAAATATACAGTGCCTTTGCTTTTAAGTTGTTTATCTTTTGCTGTTATAGAATTCTCTGTGGAGTTTGTTTGGAATTGCAATGAATTAAACACCTTATTTTTTATTATTATTATTTGTATTGTAGTAACGCCTAGAAATCCCACTGTGGACAAGGGCTTTGCTATTATGTGAATACAACTCTGAACACAGAAAAGGCTGTGTCCCAGAGAGCTTACCCCTGAGCTTCATGATTGATTGCTTATACGTATTCCTTCCAAATGTTATCTCTGAGCGAGTGTTTTCTGTAATTTATGTCATATTTTATCTCCTGCTTTGTTTTGTGTCTGTATTTGGGCATGCAGTTTGCACGAAGCAGCCGAAAACATAAAGTTGTATTGCACAGGCTAGCAGACAAACTCCACAAAGCACTGAGAGCTGCACTCTCTGGAGAATGAAACTAAATTCAAAGTGGAAGAATAGAAGATTTTCTAACCATGCCAAATAAGTTCGTGAGGTAAAGACCACAGGAAAAAACCAGAAACAGGAAGATCCTTAACCAGTACATTGGAGCTGATTTGAAAAACTCAATACACTGTCACATAATGTGATCATTTAACCTTTTTTTTTCCTGAAGAAAACAAAACTGAAACTCAACGTAGTAAACAGAGCAAGCAGATTGCTGGCCTTGGAGCAGTGAGCCTCCAGAGCACTGATTAAAGGCATCCACCCTCCAACACACACAACTCCTCCAAGAACTAAAGATATAACAAATGCCCTCACAACCTATTAGCAAGCTTTGTATTCTGAACAAGGGAACCCCGGGGCCCAACTCTGAAAGGTCACAAAATTCTTAGGCTCAAACTAGACCTAATCAAGGTTTTCCCAAAAGCAAATGCCGGAAAATAATTATTTGTAAGAGGAAAATCTAAAGGAATAACATAATTCTCCCATTCTTTAGAGTCTCTGAGCGTAGCTGCGAATGGTATGTGGGTCTAAAGGGAAAAAAATTCAAAATTTGGTTCTGGAGAAAGATGGAGGAGCTTGTTTCTGCAACGGGGTGCCAATAAATGAGCCAACACTCTCAAAGCTGTGCTTCGGTGATGTAAAAGGCTTTGAATAAATTCTGAATCATGTTCACTACTTTCAATGGCCATGGGGGTACTCTGTCAGTCTAGCCTGCTTTGTCCTATCTTTTGTTATTCTCAGCAAATTTTTACATTAATCTCGAAGAAGCAAGATTTTTTTCTTGTTAAAAACAGAAAGGGTTTTTTCTTCTTCTTTGACTGCATATGTAACTCCCGCACCAAACTGTACTCTCACACATACACTTTCTCATGAACAGAGAACACCTCTTCAAATGCCTCCTAATTCGTCACTGCTGATATTTTCTATAGCTTTTGTTAATGAAAAAGAATTAAGATGGGCTCACTGGGCCAAATGGAACTAGTTAGAAAGTTTGACGGTTTATGGAAGGAAATATGTCAAATAACAAAACCAAGTTTACCACACACGTCTTTTGACCTTCTCTGCTCTTTTTTTAATATTCAAGTACATCCCACAAGAACTATGAGTTGCAAGAGAAAAGTATTTGCTAATGATACAGCTTAAATGCAAAAACAAAAATTAGAGCTGCCTGCCTCAAAAATGCCCTCCTACAGTTCATTTACGCATTTTCAAAGTGAAGAATTTTAGAAATGTAAAGAATAACTGACAGTTTTATATCCATAATGCATTCCTCCCTAGGCACATTTACAGTCTATGTAGTGTGTGTATTTAAAAAAAATCCTGAGATATAAACTCAGTGACTTAAATACAAAATTAGTTTTGGAGGCTAATGTAGTTCTAACAGCGGCAAGGATCCTATATTGTCTCTTCGACTGTGACCTGTGCTTCCATATTAATTTGTTTGTTGGCCAGCCCTGCTTATCACGATTTTGGTATTTGAGGTGAAGTTCTTTTTCAGACTCTTTCCACTGCATCATTTGTCTTCATAGCACAGATTCTCTTTTCTCTTGACTATTCCACTGACATCTTTGCTTGACTTCATGTTCTTCTATCCACCCCCCAGGTTATGGCTGCCTGCTTATTTATGCTGTCGGCTTAATTTCTTGATTGATATTCTCACATTCCCCCTGCTACTTACTTATTTACATTGTCTGCTTGTTTCCAAGTCCTGCTTCTTTAAGACCACAATGTTATTTTATTTATGGAAGAGAATCACTGTTTTACACAGCATGTTCTTTATGCTTCTGCCATGGCTTTCTACACTACCAGTTAATCATCCCAAATATTGCTACACTCAAAGTGCCATGCTTTTCAATCCTCTGTGCTTCTCTGGTAGAATTCTCTTCCTGAGGACACCTCACCAGGTGAAGCAGTGCATTTTTTTATTATATTCATTATTTAGCACCTAAGCAGCACTACATTCTCTAGGTAAATAGAAGATAAGGTACTTATGCTACATTACTTATGACCTACGGATCTGATTTACCCTTCTTCAGGGTAAATGAGCAACAGCAACAGCTCCTACAGTCAAAGGGTTTACCCTGGATAAAACAAATTGGCAAAGAAAGATGTACCATATCATCATATGTGGCAGCTTGATGGCAAAAGATACAGCAATCAACATGGGGAGGGAAAGAAGTGGCTACTCTTATCTATAAAACAAATGTTTTGGAAGGCCTGCAAACACATGGAGGTAAAACGCTGGCTCGGGAAAGGCAAGAGAACTACTGTTTTCAGTTGTGTCACAGTTTCACTGGGCTGTTTAGTTGCTGAAGGATGAACTAGAGTGTGAATATCAGGACAGGAATCTCAAAGTGTTCTTTAGGGTGAGAGAAAGAGTGAGAGAAAGTGAGACTTACAGTGCTCAGCCACTTAGAGAGAGCTTCAACCTTGACCAAGTAGCCAGACATCATCCTACCCAACACTCACTGCTCCTTTTAGCTATTGCCAGAATGTTTTCATTACTCTAGCCAAAGACTTGTCATGAGAAAGGTTGTACCAAGTTCTCTTTGTACATAGCAAAAGGTACTGTGGGCTTCTCCTAATTAATGCTGCTGGTTTTTGTCAAAGTGATGACCTTGCACATCCCAACCAACACAGAGAGGACAGTGAAGCTTAGCTCTACTTCTCAAGAACAATGTGCTGCTTGCCAGTGTTTGCCATGCCTAACAGTGATAATAAGGAGGAGGGCAGGTGAGGAGAAGAAACTGGAAATGTGCCTGTTTAGGCGAATACCCAAGTGTACCATGCATCCCACAAAGATTCTTCTTTAGTACTGTCAAATCCAGCACACTCACTCATATCTGAGTGGTATCTGGCCCTGGTTATAGCCAAGTTTACTGTCTGGTACCCCAGGCTCTCCTCAACATCATAGAGATATACTCCCAGGTCTGATGTGATATTTAAAAAGTACTAGTGGAATGCTTTGAGATAGAAATGCTGAGCGGAGGTAGGGAAGCCTGCCTTTCCTTTGCAAGTGTAAAACATGGAATGGTCTAACAACCAAAAGTTCAGTAAGTTGATAAAACAGACTAATTTGTGGCCTTATTTAACTGCCTTACTTAATTTGTTGGCTGTTAAGAAGTTAGACTGCTTGTTTTGCTCTAGGTGAAGAGCAGAGTCCAAGTCCATCCTGCTTTTGTGCTCCACAGAAGGGGGAAGGAATCAGCAGAGGCTATTCATTTAACAAGTGGCAAAGTGGTGATGCCACAGGGGGGAAAAATAGATGCAGCTGTGCCTGCAGCATTACTTAATCTTTCTCCCTCCATTGCCTTCCATGAAGATTGAGCCCCAGCCAGCAAAGGAACAGCTGCTAGTGGTTATACAAACTACCATGCCGGACTCCAGCCTGAGGCTGGGAGATATGTGTTTAGTTTTATGCATAGCGCCTTTCGTAGTCAAAGGTTCACAAAACTGTTCTCATTGACTGTGCCCCAGAACTCTACCTCCGTGCTGGCATGGCGTTGGGGAATGCAAAAGAGGCATTTGTTCTGAAGCCAAACTGCGGCCAACAGTGCGATAGCTGGGTCGGCAGCAGCAGGGCTGATGGCACTGCCCTTGCTGCACTGAACACCCTTCGCGGCTGACGGGGAATCTCAGTTGAAGCTGTCTTCAAAAACCTGTTCGTCCTCTCCGTGCCACCATGCTGTAAGCTCTGTATCTATGTCACATTGCATGGTTCAGAATCCTGCTGCCTTCAGTGGAGGAATGCAGGACTGGAAAGGACTTCTTGGGTTACAACCCGCTATTAAAGACAAGCATTTAATCACAAAGACATAATAATAACAAAAAGGCATAAATACTTATTTTTAATTCTCAGTTATATAAAGGCACATCCAAATATAAATCACAATGGAAACTTCAAAGAGAACTAAATTGCCTGATTCAGTGAAATAAATCGGATCCAAAACAGCCTACTATCTAGCTGCAGAAATACAGCCCACCAGACATTAATTAATATAGAAGCAGAGGGAAAGATTGATGCCAGATTTAAATAGGTGTATCTCAAATCACAATCTGGTCCAAAGCATCTTGAGTTATACTCTTGAATGACATGATTAGTAGTGGGTGGTGGGGGATGTCCTGCCCAATTGGAAGATTGTCCCCTGTCATTTTGGCTACCATCAAACTTCAGAGCACTGAGATTTAAGTGGTCTGGTTTTACTTGTTTACCCATGCGCTCATCTGCTCAGACAGAACAGAAAGCTTCTTTCTTCAATTCTTTGATGTAAAATAAAAATGACAAAAATTGACAGAAAAATCCAACTATCAAGAGTCTGACAGAATATGCAAAAAGGAGAGAAACAGAGATTGATGGATCTCAGCCAACATTTATCCACTTTATAGCCTGTTTGGAGGTGGACAGTAGAGATACTGTGGCTCCACCCTGGATATTTTACCATAGCATTTGCAAGAGCACATGACGTGACAGAAGAGGCCTGGCCATCCCTCCATTCTGTCCCACCCTTGCACATCTTACACATGGGCTCCTACTGTTATCTTCCTGCTACAAGCAACTGGCTTCCCCCTCCCTACTGCAGTTCTTACCTGCTTCCAGGTGGCTGTGCTGAGGTGGAGAGAGCTCCTTCCATTTCTTACTGCACCAGCTTGCTGTAGATGTACCATAGTGTGAAAGTGGTCAGCACTCCAGTTAGCACCAGTTGGAATTTCACAAGTGTGTGAAGAGAGAACAGATCTCCACTGCTTTACTGACACTGCCTTCTCACTGCTCTGTCTTTGGATCCAAGGTGGATGAATGCTTGAGGATCAACAGTTTCCAAGTGTCACTGACTACTGACACCTTAGCAGTAGGTCAAGAAAGGGCTTTATTAGTGCCTCAGAGTGGTAATGCTTTGTTCACACCTCATCTTTAATTCTTGCAGCAGTATTTTCTTTCACTGAGAGAGCTCCCAGAGGACCTTCCCTCAGTATGACTAACATGCTTCACTGTACTTCAGCACATTATCCTATGCTTGCATATTTGCAAAGCAGCCAGGATGTAACAACCGACAGTCCCTGTTCACAGTTGCCTGGCCCAAGTCTAAGGATGACATGTCCTATTCATCCAACGAGACATCTATTAAACTTACTATTGTCTACCCTAAGGGGAGAGTAAGTTGTACAGTAGTTAGACCTTCAAGAAATCCTCGAGGCCAGTTGAGATGTCGGCTCTGTGCACACAGCCTCTGAGCACCTGGGAAATTCCAAATGAATCACAGACCTAAGTCCTGACTTACGTGATGATGAACATGTGGGCGTAAGAGCAATACATTCATGGAACTTAAAGGATTTATAAAAGAAAATCTGGCTTGAGAAGAAAACAACCAGTTGGTTTAGTCGATGTTTATTAAAACCTTGTGGATTACCTCTTGACCATGGTATTTTTAAGATCTCACCCTACAAAGCTGTGGCACCTTCTCAGAGGTAATGAATGTTCTTACCTGACAGTGCAGCTGGACAAAGGGAGCACTCAGTGACTCTCACAATGTGACTCAGAGAGAGGATGGAGGGATGAGAAAAGCAAAGCCTCAGGCTTGGATGATCAGAAAATCCTGAAGGAGATCAGATGCTTTTCTGAACTTGGTCTGCCTAGAAATCACAAAGGATCCACTTTTCTCATGTGATTCACAATACTGTTCTGGTTTCAGCTGGAAACTACACTGTATTTCAGCAGGTTTTTCTGCTTGCAGCCAAAAAACAAAAAATTGCAAGAGCACAGTAAACACTCTGTTAAGTCTGACCAAACTTCTTCTAGCCTCGGAAAAAATATCTATCCTTGCTTTATTAGACCCAATTTGGATCACCCATCTGTTGTCTGAGGGAGTTTGAAAGCTGATGGGTGGAATAAAAAAAATCTTTCCATTTTCTTAACTATTCCTCTGGCATTGCTCACTAGGTTCCTGCCAACCAAGAAGCATCTGAAGGGGACAGCACCTGAAGCTTTTTGGAACTGGTTTAGTTCAACCTCTATGTAACAAGCAAGTGACAAGTGTATTGTGTATTGTCATGGGCATCTTTCCTCATAAAGAAAAAAAGGCATGTATAGATCTGGAGTTATTTTCCCCACTCGTCTTTATTACTTTTCCTTTGTTCTTTTGCTTATCTATTCCTTTTTAATGCAGAAGATAATACAATTCCTATTTTCCTGGCTTGTGATGTTCAATGCATTTTGACATGTGATGCTGGTTGATGAAATTGGAGGAGAAAAGCTGCATGATGATTTAAAGTGTTATTTTCATGATTGTGCCACTCTTGAGTATGGCACAAAGGCAAACATGACACATGAGCCTCCCGAAGAAAATAATCAGGATGACAGAACATTAAATTAAAAATTAGACTGTCCTGGTTAAACCACGATGTCTGGACATCTAACCTTATAGGATTATATCTAACATCCTTTTACCAGCGACAGTTAATGCTTGAAGGGATTTTATTCTCATGTAATCCCTGCATTGCTTTCAAATCTGCTTGTTTAGGGAGATATAATTAAAACTTATTATTCCTCCTTTCTCTGCCAACCAACTGTCAGAAAGCAGGAACAGAAAAAACAAGATTTCTTTACCAGTGAAAAACCTTGTTTTTTTACAACTAAAACCTTATATATCTACTTAATTTCAAATGAAAGAATCAGTACAGCCCTTTCCACTAGCAAAAGGTAGTGGACGTGATAGGCATTGATATCAAACTTCCTTTAAGAAAAAAAATATGTTGACAGATCATTGGAGAAATAGGAGTTTCAGAAATGATCTCTTTCTCCTCCTTTCTCTTTGTTCTGAATATTAGAATGTATGAGCTGGCTTTTGCATATGATGCAGTAAAATGACGAGACAAATACTTTTGTTCATACCACTCTACCTGTTTTGTGCATTTAGTGCAAAAGAATAAATGAGCATTACCTCTAGTATAGGCATGTCACTGGATAAGTGCACATGAAATTTAGGAGGAACGCCCTAACGTACACATAGTACATATGAGCGATACTGTGCTGTTTAGATCCCTGAAGGAGTTTCAGAGATTTGACAACCTTAAACCCAGGGATTCAGGACTTTTTCATTGCTGATATACTCTCTCATGTCAGTTCAGGTTGATTTTAATAGCTCAAATCCAGGATATGAAGGATGGCATCTCTACCAGTTTCAGAGAGGACAGAGAAACCTGCAAGGAAAGCTTTAGATATCATGTGGCCAGAAGAAAGTAAAGCTTTGCTTTTATGTTTTAGTGGCATTTAAATAAACTGATCAAGGCAAAACTCAGATACTGAGGAGTAAAGGGTAGCTGGAAAATTTCTAGTGTCTATTAGCTGTATGAGAGCAAACAGACTTTTACACCTCCTCTTTGGAGACGTTTGTCTGCTCCTCAGTACTGAAGCAAACAAATTTCTCCCTCTCTTCCACTCCCCTCCTAACCATCCTTCCTTGCTCAGCATGTGACTGGCTCCTCTTTCTGCCAATATCCACAAGCAGAGCAAGCACAGCTCACGCTCTTCTCCTGCGCTGGGACAGCAACGTACAGATGGACCTCCCCGTGCTAGCCCCGAGCCGTTCACCTCACGTGCTGCTTTTGACTTCCCTGGTGAAGTGCCACAGGAGATGTGGCTTTATATTGCTGTGACGCATTTTCCCCCACTTGTCAAGGCTGACACATTCTACCTAAGACTGTTTTGTTGTGGTTCGCTGACTCACCTCACGCCTCAAAGCTCGCAGCTTTGCCATTAGTGTGATGTTAGCATTGCTCCCGTCCCCGCTGGACGGGCAACGCGTGAGTAATCCTGCCCACAGCCCTCCCTCCTCCCGAGTCACCGCGACCCTTTAGCTACAGGTCCGAGCCGCACTCGCAACCGTCTGCAAAAAGCCTAACACAACGTTTCTGGGAGCAAAGACCAGTCCCCGTGTGCTGAGACGCTTCTCCTGTACGGGCACAGCCACCCAAGTGTGTCCAGCAGGACCCCAGCCACCGGCAGTGGGCCCAGCAGGCCCCCAGCCACGGGCAGCAGTCGGTGCTGCCTGCTCTGCCTGTAGGCAGCCCTGACTCCACCATTTTGGCACAGCGGGTACCTTGGGGAGGCCTTGCTTCCCTCGGAGCGGGAACTGCAGCCTGCCTGTAATTATTTTTTAGCAGATTTCAAAGGACAAGGCAGTCAATTCTTCTAGGAAGAAAGCCACAGTAGTAAATGATCCTATTAAGTTTGGTGTGCAACTAAGTCTCAAAGCTGAAATAAAGAATGATTTAATAAATAAAAGAGGGTAGCATGAAGACACACTCATAGCCACTAAAGGTCAGCGATTACAACAGTTACCATATGGCACGATGTGAAGGCGGGAGGGGAATGCAGGCTCCCAGTTATCACTGTGTGGTATCTGGCAGATGATGGGCTTTCAGTGGTGATACCGTATACATCACCGAGCAGATTCTGCAGCTATACCATGGCAACCTTCTTTCAATCAATGGGGTCATAGCAGTGTCAACACCAAGAAACTACAGCTTCTTGTTTTCTTCAGATAAGAATTTCTGAACAACAAAGGAATAAAAATACCGAAACTAATCTTCTCTGCAAAAGTGTGGGTGTGATTATCACATGGTGTGTATCACTCAGCTCGGCCCCATGATAACTGGCGGGGCTGTACTCATTTAATACCGGCTTGGATCTGATACATAAACACCTAGCACTCCCTTTAGCAGCCAAAATTAAACAGGGGTTTGGGTTGTTTTGAAAACTAGGACTGAATTTACTGAATACCTCATTTTTTTGAAGAACACTATTACTTATGTAAGTAAAGAAATTCCCAAAGAAGTAAACTTCCCAACAGCTCTTCCTTCAAAGAAAGAAACCCAGTAGCTTTTTATTTACCTGTGAGAACCCCTAACCAGCAATTCTCAGGCACCCATGGGTGGCTGATTGAAATATTGATTAAGGGCTGTTTCCTGCAACATGCTCGTGTGGCAGCTTTGCTGCAGCTCATTTTTACATGCTAAAAGTTCCATTATTTGGGAAAAAATGCAGTAACTAGATCAGGATTTTAAGTCACTTTAAGGCTAAACTAAATTCAGCCTGCCTTTTCTAACTCTCTAGAGCAGCAATACAGCCCTTTTCTTCACAGGGCTTAATCTTGTGGTGGAGAGTTTATAAAGGTTGAAGATACCTCAGTTTCAATGTGCTAACTAGCTGACCCAGAGACTAATACTACAGCACAGTCTAAGCTATTTATACTGGTTTTGTAGAACTTGGCTACAGTCATGGATATGACACATTTCACTTCTTCATTCCTTCCTGTTCTTTGTTCTTCCCTCTTAGATCCTGAAATTCAATCCTGTGTTTAAATACACCCCTATTCAGAACAGATCATAAATCATAAAATTCCTTCTGACCACTCAGTTTCAATCTGAATTTGGAGCTCAAAAACCATTGATACTAGTTTTGGTCATCTTTAATAAAAATTCAAACTTCTGTTTCTGGGCACAACCCAAAATCTGAGTGATGAGGGCCAGAAGAAACTTTGGCAAAAATACTGAAAAGATCCCTGATGCAGGCGGCCTCTCCCTTAAAGCACCTCAAAGTAGCAACAGCTTTCAAAAAAGTCCAGGCAAGCCTTCAGTCTGTGCAGTAATCCTGTAGGTTCATATTCACGTTTCATGAGCCATGGAAGCAGATATTAGACTGTAAAAGCTAACAACTGAAAAAACAGTTCCCTACATCCCAGAAAAAGCTCTTTGGATAGGGGACTATGAAAAATAATCAAGAAGTATTTAATCAGTTTGTGGTGATAAAAATAAGTAAAATCTGAATAGATGATTTATTCATTCTCAATTTTTCACTTGTGTGCAGCAAGGAATTTAAGTCACCACTGAGACAGGGTCAAATTCTACTAATCAAAGTTTGTGAGGTTAAATAAGTGATTTATGTCAAAGAAGAATTTGCCTTGTAAACTGGATTTGAACCAGGTGATCTATTCAGGAAAAGCTACATCACCTATTGCTTGAACCCACGCTAACCTATCTATATTGTGGTATTGATTTCTCCACACTTGTTACATACTTTCACACATTAAGTCATTGAGTAGTCACCTTTTTGTCATATCGTCCCTATTTTTGCTGTGATATTTTATCTACTTTTAAACAGTAGATACAGGCCATATTAACCCTTTGCTGAAATCCTTCTTACACAAGGACATGCAATCCTTTTCGTTACAGTGCTTTAATAACTTTGTTAATAGCCCATTCATTTCAGATAGTTTGATACAGCAGTTCCTGATTGGATTTAGTAGTCAACAAAAAGCTATGTTATCCTTTCAGAAATGCAAATATATTATTTCATTCCTACACGTTGATCCAGATTTTAACTTAATGTTATGATTAAGATAACATGAACATCTTTTAACAGCAACGCGTTTTTGCAAAATGCATGCCTCATTGCTGAATTAAAACTAGAGCTGGGTAACCTGCAACTTCTGCTGAAGTAAGCAAGGAAATGTCACATGGCAGCTGCAGAGATGAGAGAGGGTGAAGATCGTGATAACTGAAACTACCAGAGGAACTCAGATAAGAAGCTAAATACAAAGACTGGAATTTGGCCAGCAGATCTAGGTTAATGCTCCTACCCTTGAAAAACTTCATAGCGAGTGTTCAGCACCTAGGTTTTACAGCTCATCTTGGATAGCTAGGTGATCAGCTGCACTGTAAAGATGGCTTTGTTTCAGGGTCACAGTCTGAAGGAGCAGAAAAGGGCAAAAGCAACGTATAGCATTGCCAGCTTTGCTCTGTAAACCTGGACCATTCCTCAGAGGTCTCCCACTCAGGTGTAGTCCAGAATCAAAACATGTAGCCCAAATATAGCTTCAGGTCTTCAAAACACTCAAGCAGGGATATTTAAATATAAAGCAAAATACCAAACCATGCACTGGCATAGGATTCAAATAATTACCTAAATACAACACTCATTATATATTCAATTAAAACTTTGTCAGCCACAAAAGCTTAGAAACACAAACCCATCCCAGTCTCCATTCAACAAAATGAAAACCAGTTAACTAAATACCATAAGACTCAGTGGGAACACTGACATATGTATGCAAGTTATTTTAATTAGACTATACTAGAGAGACACACACAATCTGCTCCCTTATGAAAACCCAGACGCAGGCTTAGTACATATTACACCTAGAGTGAGGAACACTACCAAATGTTAAGACTTCTCAGGAAAACATTCCAATCGGCAACCTCTGGAAAAATCAACATTTCTTTCTAGATTCTAGTCCAGTCCAGCCTCTTCAGCATTCACCCTGAAATAACTCTTGCAGTCAATCACTACAGCCAGCTCTCCTACCTGCTTTTATTTGAAGTATCAACAAACAGTCAGATATTTTGACATCAGCAGGTGGAAGAGCCTCATTACTTTGCAGACCTAAACCCACAGCTTAATTAGTAACATAAACATCTATATAGGAACAAAAGGTGAGGGACAGCTTGTTTAGCTGAGCTCCCATTAAATGATTGCCTAAATTTATGTGTACTGATCTACCTGCTATAATGGCTTGGCCTCTTTCTCCCATATCCTTCCCTGGTATGGTGCCAAGTTCATAGTGTGGGATCATACTGAGTTAAATGAGGAGTGGGGGGTGCCTTATCTACAAAAACACACTTTCCCACTGCTCATGGTATTAAGAGATTCATTCATACTAGTCATTGCAAATTTTGCTGATTCAAGTTTTCTAAAAAAGTAATTAGAGGTAAGTAGCAGTACCAACCAGTAGTTTGAGCAACTTCAAATGAGAACACAGATTAGCAGCTCACTCAAGTACGGAAGATTTTCAGTACTGCTAGAGCTTCTGCCTTCTGGGAAAGAATAACCAGATGAAGCACATTGCCCCAGAGCCAGGGTGGCTAGTAGAGAAAGAAAGTCTTGCAGCACATGATAAAACTGCACAGCATGAGACAAGCATTTTGTAACTTTACCAACTGAAAAGTCACATTTCTTTCTAAAATGGGTGGAAGTCAATAAATTCCTATGGATAGAAGTAGTTAATTGATTTTGCTGCCACCTGTGAGCCAAAGTAAGCCGTGAGTATAATATTACTTACTGGCTTCTTCACACTATTGTGAATATTTCACACAAGAGAATGCTAGACAAATTATTCTAGTCCAGTGTCTTTTTATTGCTGCTAATAGCTTGTTTCAACAAAGAGTCAGACATTCCAAAATTGATGGGAAGAATATTGACATTGGCTTAATAAATCCTTCCAACCAGAAAGAGTTGAACAAAGGGAAATAGGTTATGGTTTTCCTTGCAGACCTGTTCCATAATTAAGGAGCTTGGGGCAGATTTTAAAGACCAAGAATTCCAAAACGTGTGTCAGTTTGTAATTCCTCTGATCATTTCTTCTCTCAGTGTGCCCGTCTACCATCTAAATGCCTTTTAAAGTCTGCCCCTTGAATATATCTTCCCTTGGCAAATTATCTCTGTGCATATCCTTTTTGATATGCAGGAAGCTTAGATATACTACATACTGGCTAAAGTGATGGGCTGCAGAAATAAAGCTTTAACTAAGATGAAACCAGAAAATCTGGAAAACTACAGCGACAAAGGTTGCCTAAGCAGCTTGTTCCAAGATTAGTGTGTACAAAGTTAAGGTTTTAAGACCTCCAGCCTAAAGTTTTTCAGATATTCATAAGAGAAATTGTGTGGCCTTGAATTCAGCCCATCACAGACAGCTTAGCACCACTTGACTGCCAGCGTCAGATTGATTTTTATGACGATTGTTAATATTAGTTGCATAATAAACTCATATGTGAATATCACACACAGTCTTGATTAATACTTATGTGACGATGTAGTAGCAAAATGTGACTGCAGGCCAGTCAGCCTCACCTCTGTGCCCGGCAAAGTCATGGAGCAGATCCTCCTGGAAACTATGGTAAGGCACATGGAAAATAAGGAGGTGATTGCTGACAGTCAACATGGCTTCACTAAGGGCAAACAGTGCCTGAAAAATTTGCCTTCTATGATAGGGTTACAGCATTGGTGGATAAGGGAAGAACAACTGTCATCCACCTGTACTATTTGACACTGTCCTGCATGACATCCGTGTCTCTAAATTGGAGAGACATGGATTTGATGGATGAACCACTTGGTGGATAAGGAATTGGCTGGATGGTCACACTCAAAGGGTTGCGGTCAACAGCTCGATATCCAAGTGGAGACCAGTCATGAGTGGCATTCCTCAAGGGTCAGTATTGGGTCCGGCACTGTTTAACGTCTTTGACAGTGACACGGACAGTGGGATTGAGTGCGCTGTCAGCAAGTTTGCCAATGACACTAAGCTGTGTGGTGTGGTTGACACACTACAGGGAAGGGATGCCATCCAGAGGACCTTGACTGGCTTGAGACATGGGCCTGTGTGAACATCATGAAGTTCAACAGGGCCAAGTGCAAGGTCCTGCACATGGCTCGGGGCAATCCCAAGCACAAATACAGGCTGGGCAGAGAATGGATTGAGACCAGCCTTGAGGAGAAGGACTTGGGGGTGCTGGTTGATGTGAAGCTCAACATGATTTGACAAAGTACGGTTGCAGCCCAGAAAGCCAACCATATCCTGGGCTGCATCAAAAGAAGTTTGACCAGCAGGTCAGGAGAGGCGATTCTGCCCCTCTACTCCACTCCACAGACCCCACCTGGAGTACTGTGTTCAGCTCTGGGGCTCCAACATAAGAAGGACATGTACCTGTTGGAGTGAGTCTAGAGGAGGGCCACAAAAATGATCAGAGGGATAGAGTACTTCTCCTGTGAAGACAGGCTGAGACAATTGGGTTGGTCAGCCTGGAAAAGAGAAGGCTCTGGGGAGACTTTATAGCAGCCTTCAAGTACGTAAAAAGGGCCTACAAAAAAGCTGGAGAGGGACTTTTTATAAGGGCATGTAGTGATAGGACAAGAGATAATGGCTTTAAACTGAAAGAAGGTAAATTTAGACTAGCTATAAGGAAGAAATTCTTCACTATGAGGATGGTGAGGCACTGGCACAGGTTGCCCAGAGAAGTTGTGGATGCCCCATCCCTGGAAGTGTTCAAGGCGAGGTTGGATGGGGCTCTGAGCAACCTAGTGGAACCATAGTGGAAGATGTCCCTGCCCATGGCAGAGGGCTTGGAACTAGACGATCTTTAAGGTTGCTTCCAACCCAAACCATTCTATGATTCTGTGAAATAGGAGAGGTATCCAGGGGCAGAGGTAGGAAAGGCAGGACTCACGCACTTTGTGATCTGTGTTACATGGTGTAATGTGGCTCCACCTCACTCAGCTGCATAAAGAAAACAACACTTTCTTAAAAGAGAGACGGTTTTTCTAAGACAGGAGTATCTGGAGGACAACAGAATAGCAACAGGGTCTGTCATGCTAGTGAAAGATGGATAAATGCTTGTTAAGCTCTTAGTGGGCACTTGACAACGAACCTCAGAGGTACAGAGTAAAAAAAAGCCTTGCAGTTTCCACAATCTTGTAGATAGAGCTACAGTTGATAAAACCTATAAGAAGATCTTAAAAAATATACCTTTACAAGTAAATTTCTTTCTATCCAGGGAATTAATGTAAGAAGGTAATTTTCTAACCACTTCTCCTTTGCCAACCATTTTGCTCTCTGAAGGACGAGCCAATGTTCAAGCAGACTGGGATTTACAAAAATCTTAACAAGCACAAAGGATTTTTTCTAAACCCTTCTCCGCTCTGTTGCATATAGAGTTTTGCCTGCTTCATTCTCCTTTTATTCTCTCTCCTACATGATACCCCTTATCTCTCCCTTGCTCAGTCTCTGTGACTGGTTCCTCTCAAAACTCTGCATATCTGCTTGGCCCATTGCCTCAGCTAGAGGGACAAAGCTCTGCTCACTGATCTCTCTCAATCATGAAGCATCAAGCTTAGGGCACTTTTGGGGAAGATGCAAGGCTATCTCATCTGCCTGCTTGTCTACCTGGAATGCCATAGTCAGAAGGGATAATAGAGACATTTGGGACAGGAACAGGAGCCCTCCCACACAGCAGGAAATTGTGCTTATGTTGTCTCACATGTAAGTAACTAAATTTTTACTCTGTAACTGACTGGACCTGTCATCACTCCAGCAAATAAATAGTGAGGATGGGTGGGAAGACTGGCTTTCAGCCTGATCTGAAAATCATTTCTGAGCTACAGGAATGACAGTGCTTTGAGGCTGAATGCTCAGGAGGAAAATGTGGCTCTTGCATGTGAGAAGGGGGTATAAGGAGAAAGCTAGGAGACTGTGCAGAAGAGGTTTGAAGCTTTGCTTCCCTAATTTTCACTTCTCTGAAAATTTCCTCTCCCCCAGTTACAGAAAACACAGGTCTATTCTGAATGGCTGTTTGTTCAAGAACAGTTTTCTTTGAAGTTCTGGTAAATGGTCCCCATGAAAACTGCTGAAAATTCCAGTACCACTGCTTTAGAAATGGGCTTTTCATAAGCAAATATCAAATTACTTCGCTATCTTCATATGAGGCATTGTTCAGTAAATAAAGAGGACTGATAATTGACACAAAAGCCAGGCATCCAAGTTCCAAAAGGTGAAAAAAATTCCTCTGTATTGGTCCTTTGATCCACCCCAATGCAGCTGAACTCTGCCTTTAGAGAACTTCTATTTAAAAACCAGCAAGAAAATATCCTTTTCTTTCCTTTGTACATTTTTCTGCTTTGTGTTAGGGAGTTGTACCAACTTTGTGAAGTCATTGCAGCTACTTGTAAATGATGTATGAAAAGAAAAATTCCTGTCCTTTCCATGTACCAGGAGAATACTGGCAGCTCTCAGCAAACCCAAGTATGCTGCTTGTTTATATTAAATTCAAACTCATCAAGTAAAGATCCTGAACTGAAAGAAAATTCTCATCCATCCAATTTTGTCTGTTGCTACTTCAAAGGAGACACATTTCAGGAAAGTCTGTCTTTGCCCCTTTACCTCCCCCCAGCCCACCTTCAGGTTTTAAAGATTTTATTTTTAAAGGGCAGGTTTCAAAGTTCAGAGTGTAAAGCTTGGGGAAAGGGATTTCTAAAGGCTTGGGTGTGGTTTGGTCTCTCTGACACCACAAGCAAGAATTACCCCAAAGACTGATCTTACAGCCAGAGAAGCCATTGATGCAGTTGTAAAACCCAGAAAACGACCCCATGACAGAGACTATGAGCCAAACTCAGTTTTCCCTCTTAAATTCACCCTCCTTTGTCCCAGTGGGAAATCCAAGCCATTCTGTATAGGTACTTGATTTTTCACAGTAATTAAAGACTTAATTGTGTAACTACAGGAGTCTCTTATTTAAAAAAAAATTAAAAATGAATATGATTCCCTATTCTTTAGGAACACCCCAAGATGCAGTACCTACATGTGTCTATGTTCCTTTTAGACTGCTGCAAAAGCAATGTTTTTAAAAGGGAGGTATGCTGAATACAGCACACTGTTTGCCTTGCTCTCAGCTACAGGTGAAACTGCAGCCTCTGTTGTCGCAGCTCTGTTGCTTTCAAAGCCCCAGAATTATATCTGTGCTTTTCTCCCTGCCATGCCCTTAGATTAGGGGAAATTTCAGTCACCGCAGCTCTGCTTTCTTGCATTTAAGCACCTTTAACTCATTGCCAGCCAGCTGACAAAATGACTCTTAAGCATAAAATACTCCACCTTCTCAAAGCTGCATGTAAAGGGGAATGCAGATTTTTTTTTCACTTCCTTTTAATGCATAAATAAGCAGTCTATTCTTTCAGAGACATGAACTGTCCTCCTTCAGTTAGTTACTTCTCTAACATGCTGTTCTGCTATACAGGCATGTAAATAAATTACCTTATTTTTCCCGTGTGAATAACACACTGACATTTAATTCTAACTAATGCTTTAGGGGTAAAAGCTGGGAAAAGCTGGGTCAGAAAAAAAGTATTCTCCTGCCGTTTGGAGTGAGAAGCAAGGAAGAGACAGATGGCAGCTTTCCCTTCTTTCTGAAGCAATAGTGTCTTAAAGCTCTTGGATGCTGTATTCTTAAATCTGTAAAGAGGTTTGAAAGTGCGTCTGTGTGAGAGGCTGGCAAGGGTGTAATTGCTTATGGGAAGTATTCCTGCTCTGGATAGGGTAAGAAAAGAGAAGGCAAGAAACGGCTGGGACATTTGGACTGCAGGTTTGCAATGCTCTGCACTGACCAGATACATTTAGATTTCAGTTCAGCAACTGGGTATTAGAGAAAAAAGAAAGAAATATCTCTAACCAAGCGTTTAATCTTAAAAAAAAAAATCACCCCTGCAAATGCTCCTCCATTATTGCTTTTGATCCAGCATCATCTTCCCCCTTGCCTCCCTGGGGGTTTTAGAAAGAAAGCTAAAAGATCTTCAGCAGACAGTGATCCTTCACCTCCCTCCTGACTGCTCCACTCCTGCAAGCCGTTCTCCAAAGGGTGCACGGGCAGACTTGGAAGTCAGATGCAAAGAAGTCCAGGTCGAAAATCCTTCCAAAGCCAGCATAAAACACTGCACACACTCCTCTCCTTGCCTCTTCCACAGCAAACCAGCTCCAGACAGCAGTGATCATCTTCTGTTGCAGTCTGCCACAACCTGGACAGGACAAAACAATTTCACAGAAATCCTGTTTTTCAGATTCTATTTCAAGGTGAGTCATGCTCTGACTTCTGTGCTGTGTGGAGCTGTGATGTCTGTCCACAGAACCCCAGTTGGGCTCATGACCCACGGTGTCGGAGACTGTATGAAAACAGTTTTAGTGAGAAAAGAGAGTAGGGAATGATTAAAGGTGTTTGTCAGGAAACTCTTTGCACCTTTTTTAACACTTCCTGCATCATTCAGTTCTTCTGTAGTTCACGAGTTTGGATCTTATCAAAGCCTTCAGTGACTGAAAGCTTCACTGACTGAAAGTAGCTACTGTGGTCTAGGCACAAGTACAAGGAAAATTACCACCTTAATTAGCTCCACTGCTGCTGCTCCGAGGTGTTTCCTTTGTCTCCTGTGGCCTGTGAGGTTGCTCTCAGTCACCCAGAGGCTACGCAGGTCCCCCTGCACAGGCCTGAAATGCAGGCAGGGCGAAGGCAGCCTGCAGGCAGCTGGTGCACCCTCACCCCCTCCTGTCCTGCACGTGCGGGGGAATCTTACAAATCAGACCCTATATGTTGCACCTTTTTCAGGAAAGAGGAGTATTTCAGAGTCACCTTTGTGAATACACTGACCAACATACCCCAAGATTTTATAACGAGAAAGGCAAAGTACAACTTTAATTCAATTATACTGGCTATGGGAGGGACAATGGACTTTAAGCTACATTGCTGCCTCTCCAGCATCTCTCAGAAATATTACATTAACTCAAATAATGGAAATAAGGTCAAGGTTTGCTCTAGAGCAGATCATCTGGGCTACTAACTAAGTAACAATTGCAATAGTTTGTTTTCTGACTGAGGCAGCCAGATCTCAAAAGCCTTACCTTGCAGGTATCTTTATACCAGTATGTAAAACCGAGGTACTTCACAATACACTTGATTGCATCCATACAGAATTGTTTAGTGCACTTTAAAGACCTGAGTCTGCAGGGCTCCTAATGTGGGAAGACACTAAGAAAACAAGATTTTCTAAGTGAAGATGAAGAAGTGACTTTCTGTTTGCAAGAGTTATGCTGCCTTGCTGGGCAAACAGCTTGTTGTTTGAATTTGTATGCTTTTGTTTACTTAAACTTGACATGGTTGATCTCTGTGCCAATCACAAAATATGTACATCAGACTGTGTTTGCATAAAGCAACTTGCAGTTAATTAAAAAATATAGAAAAATTTAAGCTGGATTTACGCTACCAAATTAGCTAAAATGTAAAGCTACATTTTTCTATTCTATACCGGTTCTTGAATAAGGAAACCCATATTTCAAACTTGTATCTAACATCACCCGTTCACATGTACAATCACTATGCACTTATGATTACAGTAGAGGCACGATGCCAGACTTCCTAGGTGACATTTATATTTTCGCCAAGTCATTAACCTTACATCAAATTAATTTTCAATCTACTGTACCTCCTGAAGGCTTAGGATATTTGTTTGGTCAATCAGTTCTTGTAAATTACCGACTCAGATGAGACCTGATGGTAGTTTTGCCACTGGAACATATGACAGTCCTAAACATAAGCTCAAGATCATGGCTGCCTTGTATAAACTAAAGAACAGGTACTTGAGGAGAGAGAGGTTACAGTTTTACGTTACCTATACCTTTAAGACAGAACTAAATATGGTGCTGATTATAAGACAGTTTACTGTAGGTAGCTGATACAAGGTATAAACTGATTTCAGATGTTTTTAAAGTATCATATATAAAACACTAAAGAAAGTACAGCTATCTGGCATTCTTGTGAAAGCTAGAACATTGGACTTTATGTATAAAATATTTAAGAAATGTAGTTTTGATGTGTTATTTTCCATGTCTTTTTGCCTGCAAGTGGAGAGGTGGATGGGATTCCCAAAGAGTTTCTTTTATAGATTCTGTTGACAGCTCTACAGATCCACTTCCTTTCAAGCCCTGTTGGTTCTCTTTTTAAGGAAAAAACCCAAAACAAAACAAAACTGGTACATATTCTCCAAACTTTACAAAGAAAAATAGAAGAAACTTTGCCTATAGAGAAGTTTGTTTTTAACCATTTTGTTTTTATGTGGTTTCATTAACTCTGGGTGCCCTGGAGCACCAGGCACACACAGAAAGCAAAAACCAGGCACTTTTGCCCTGATACAAACCCCATCCCTAGCCACCAACATTAAGCATGGCAGTCTCAGAGAGCTGGGTTGCTTGTAGGTTTGGATGTCTCTGAGATAATACATGATAGATAAAACAATGTATGAAGTATTTTTAAAATTTATACTCCATTCCTTTCATTTGAACCCCCAAATCGCTAATGGCTGGGAACTGTGAAACTTCATGATTAAAACCAAAATATCTAGCTGTTCAGTGTGGCTTTTTTTCTGATGTACTCCTCACTCTACTCTTGTGTGTGTCAATTCACTTTGCTTTTATTAGGAGTTATCAGGGTACTGAGTTTTAGATAATCACTATTAGGGGCTTGACTGTTCTGCAAATGAGGCCAAAGAGCAGTACGTACTGTCTGGAGATGGAGCAGAGGGATGGAGGAAAGACTTCTGGCTTCTACTTTGAGCTCTGCTACTGATTTTCCACGTACCGTTTGGCAAACTGTGTAAGTTCCTTTTTCCCCAGCCTTATACTTACCTAGCAAACCAGTTGTGACAGTCAATGTCTCGAAAGCATTTTGAGATCCATGGATTAAAAGTTTCCAAAAGTTTTCAAAGTTTCACCTCCTGCAACTGCCAAGTATTATTATCGGCTATAATCCCCCTGTCAAATGTTAGGGGAAGGGGTAGAGAGGAATGGGGAACAATCAGTAATAATACAAAGCTTCCACCTCCACAGTCTTCTAAATTTATGACCCCTATCATGGGTTAAGGGTGGTCTTCTGTTCACTGGTGTCTGTCATACATTAAAGGTGCTGCAGGAGATTGGCACAAGGTAGAGGCAGAGAAATCCAGGTATCAGCCTGAAATCATAACGCCAGTCTTACCCAGAAGAAAGGAAGGAGCAAATATTCCTTCTCCTCTCAGTTTTAATTGCCATTCTGCTCTCTCACCAGCTACCCACTGCAACATTAGTCTCAATTAGCACCCCTGAGGCTAGATGCCCTGTTCCATGAGTGATTTATGTCTCATATGCCAACAACTTCATCAGGGCCTGCGTTAGGCAACGAATCTGAAATCTTTCTAGGGTTAATTCACATGAAGGCCGACCCACAAGACATTTTTGCTTTAAAAGCTGCCTGCCTACCCAATTCTGAAGGAAAACACAGAAAAGTTGGTAAAGTTCCCTTTTGCCAGCGATTTGGACTCCCCTCTGCAGAGCTCACTACAAACTGGCAGTTTGGCACCGGGCCTTTGCCAGCATCGGTTTTAAAAAAGCTCTACCTTGAATCACTGATGCTTGTTGTATCAATCCCTGTAAATAATGGCTCACGGTATTACTCGGGTTTTATGTGTTAGGACAGCTGCTGCATAGTCTTGTTGTCACTAGTGAAGCTCCTGCAGGAAGCGGAGTCAGGAATGTGGTCTGCATCTCAGCTGAAATAGCAAAACAGCCACCTACAAAACCATTTGTTTTACATTGGGGGAGTCACCTGAAAAGTTTTTCGGTTCAGCTATGTATTGGTTGCCTTTTAAACTCCTGTTTGCAAACACCTGCTCACACTGGGTTTTTTTACAGGATCCCAAATGTTTACACAAGCAAGGTATCAGAAGGCAGCTTGTTTCACAGGTGGATTTCACCTGTGTAGAAGCTCATACATTACAAAAACTAGCGTAGCCTGCCTCAAAGCCCAGCAAACAAGCAGGAACCCGCTCTGTTCCAGGATCCAATCCGTCACAGACGGAAACCAGCCTGCCTCCATCCATCAGCGGAGCCACGCTGATTTTCAGCAGCTGGCAATCTGGCCCCATATGTCTTAGCTGACCAGTCACATAGCGCAAATAATGAACAGTCGCGGCAAAAGATTAATGAACTCCAGACCACAAATCACCCATGCAAATGATCCTGGGATTACTAGTGTTTGTGAACAGTGAACACAACTGCAGCTTCTCGCACAGCTTACAACTGAGCCACAAAGCCCGTGTGAAACGACGTGTGTGTGAAAACCTCAGCGGGACAGAGCCATTATCACAGGATTTCAAACCACAGAGACAAGAGCAATGCACACAAATTTCATCAGGAAATCAAATGCAAACTTTGCCAAAAAAAATCGGCGAATGATAAGTTTGCCAAGAAATGCTGTTTTAGGAGGACTGTAACCATCCGTGAATTCAGACTGAATTTGATAAAACTGTTTTGGCTCTGAACAATCCAGTATACACAAAATATTTAATCTGTTGTTTTCCAAGGAAAACATTATGGCTTTTTATTTTTTCCAGTGAGACTTCTACTTATGATTTGAATACCTTATTTTAAAATGGTAATAGAAAGTGTTTATCATTATCATCCTGAAAACAAAATGAAATATTTGATTTTGGACCAAATTGTTCAAGCTTGTATCAAATTTAGAACTTCACCCATAGCAATAATAACACATGCACTAGATATATGTATATGTATATTTTCACATGGATTTATGCATGCTTTCCTTTCAACTGGTTAGGCCAATGAAGTGGAAAAACCCTTCTGACAGCTCTACACAAATATTTCTATCAAAATGGCAAAGCCTTTCCTTCACACCCAGAACACGCAAAAATCCCATTTGCTTTTCCGAGCCTTTGCAGATCCCCAACCTTGCACGACAGCCCCGTCCTCCTGGCTCTGCACGATGAGCTGAACAGATCTGATGGGTGCGCAGCATCCCCAGAGGCAGGTAGAAAGCACACGCTTCTCCAAGCCTGAGCGGCCCTGCGAGTCTCTCAGCTTTGGGACTGCATCAGCGAGGATGCTTTGGATCCTCCATGGTAAACTAAGCAAGCAGTCTTGGGAAACCTCTCTGTCTGACCAGAGCGCGGTCCCAGGGGAGGGCTGAAGCTATTATTACACCAGGCTGAAACAGGGAGAATCAGGCAGTATCCGGGAGGTTACAAGTGTGTGGAGCAAAAATTCAAGATGAATTTTTGTTGCTAAATTTAGATTGCTCCCCTGAGGCACCAGCCTTCAGGGATTTCTGCTGTGGGAAATAAAGTGGAAGGCACGTGCGAAGGGGAGCTTGCTTCTGCTCTCCTGAAAGCCTCCCTGAATGTGCTGTGGGGAAAGACAAGAGGACAGAGCAGGATTGACATTGGTCCAATTCTTTCCAAAGTCTGGAGATTAATTTGCCCTAAAACGAAGCAATTTGTCATCGGGGTGCAAAGCACTGCTTCTGACCTTTAACATCGACAATGTGTATATCAAATAACACATCTTCGGTCATGTTCCCCTCTCCCCTCTGCACTTTAGAAATATTGCAGAATACGTAGGGAAATAATCACATAAAAACAAGCAGTCACTGAAGGTTTTCCACCAAACAGGATACAAACCTCTTGGTTAACAGCAATGTCACAAAGAAGCTGTAAAACCCCCAAAGTCATTTCCTCCTTCTAATTCACAATGACATTAACAAGATCTGAACCCTGACCTGCAGGTGACTAAATTATGTTGCTAAGCAACCACCCTTTCAAAAAAGAGGGAGAAAAGGAGCAAGCGGTAGACGCACGCCAGGCTGCCGGTATGGGGTAAACAGGCATTGTGTCCGACTGCCCACGCCCGGGGTCCAGCGCGGGAGCCGGCTCCCCGCGCCGCTGCGGGAGAGGAGCGGGGTTCCTGGCAGGCGTACACGCTGTTTCGGGGTTTTTCTTTCCCTGAGAGTCCACACAGATAGGTATACAAGAACATTGCTACAGCTAAAAGTGACAAAATGAAATATAGCAGCCATTTTTCTTTGGAGAAGAGGTGCTTATAAATTCACTTCGTCCAAAGTATCTCTCGTTTCGGCAATACATCAAACTATGCAGCCCCATCAGTCTGAATCAATTAGAAATTACTCATCAAGTAAATTACATTGAAAATCTTTGATTTGTTACTGGAGTTTGTTAGTGTTCTCTTCAATCTTAAAAGACTGAAAGCAAAAAAGTAATAATGTGACAGAGATAGTGAAATGTAACTTTTATTGAGATTGATGGGAACCTATTTGCCACAATATTTGCTTTTAATAATTTAATTTTTCAAACACTGCAAAGAGAGCCATAAATATTTGATTATGAAGTTCTTCCAATTTCTAGTACATTGGTTTGCACTGGTTGCCTAACTTTTCAACATTTTTATATTTCATGTCTAAAAATAATTCTACCAACCATATGTTCATAACTACCTTGTACTTTGCTTTCTAACCATGTTCTTTTAACTTTCATCTGTTGCGGGTTAGTAACCTTTCTACAAAAGGCACTTCAGGCACTGAAGGAAAACACAAAAGGATGACTCCCTTAAGAAAATATTATGGTTTTTTTGCAGCTTTGGTTTATTTTTGAATTCTGTAACAGGGCCAACTCTTTTTGACATGAAGGTCACTGACAAAACTCACAGTGATTTTGGTGGGAGCAAGGCTCGCTTCCCTCATTAGCGTTGCACGGTTACTGTGACTGCTGCACGCCTGGAACGTAGGATTTTGTAATTGGTAAAACAGAAAGCATTTCTCAGGCTAAAACATAAAACAATACGAATACTAACAGAATTTATGTTAACGGTAGACAATGTTTCTAGGTAGAAATATTTCTTCTTGTATGGAATAGGCTTGCAACTGCTGTTTAGACCAGAGGGCTTTGCCATTTTTGAGGGTACAACAGCAGATTAAATTGCACAACTGGACTTTTCTGATATGACAGTTCCTACAGATATGTGTAGAAAACAGGCACGAGGGCTAACCTTGTCGCTCTTCACCTGGGTTCAGCCATATCTTAAATGTAAGGAAGGTATGAGCTGAAACAGCTTTTACCTCCTGTTACACCCGGGTTGTTAACAAAGCAAGGATACACGCAACAGGCGTTGCTGCTAAGTGTTCAGATTGCTGGATTTCACGTACGGAGAAAGATGCTTTCACTCCTCACTGACGACTGGATGCTACCAGCTTCTGCTTGGCTGCCTCAACTGGATATTAAACTAGGTCATTTTACAGATGCCAACTACAGATTTCCTGGTAAAATGTGTTAGTGTCCAAAGAGCCTTTCTGACAGGTTGGCTGCCTTCTAGGTGAATTATTCCACCTCGTACTGGTAAGAAGTTCTGGTGCTGGAGATACCATATCAACCTCCTCCCCCTCCCAAACCCAACCCCCTACCATTCCTAACCTGATAGTCTTATGAGAGGATTAAACTAAACAATGTAGTAAAATGTAGTAGGATATAATAGTAACACCAAAAATTAAGACAAATGTAATCTAAAAGCACTCCTAACATAACGTACAGCATCTTACGTAAATGTCACATTCTAAGGTGTGTTATTTGTAGAGAAAATGACTCAGAAGTTGAAAGAAAGGCAAAAGGAAGAGTCAGGTTAAGCTCTTTTAAAGGCTAGTAAGTAGATGACAAATGTAGTTCAAATAGTGCGGGTGAAGAATGAGTCATTATTAATGACCGAGGGCTTTAGTTATTGGTGCTGAATGGAAGAAAAAATCATTATGTTTGAAGCTTTATACTGGCATAGAGTGGAAATTATATGCAATCCCTGCTAAGTGCCTGATTTTACTGCTAGAAAATCCCTCTGACTGAAATGTACTTCAAAGTAAACTACTTCAGAATTTCTTTGCACTGTTGGATGCCCAGCCAAAGGTCATTTTCTCTCTGTCTTTGTGCATCATTTTAGCAATTTTTAAAGTTCTGTTCTCTCCCTCTTCCGCAGTTTACTTCTATTTTTCTACACTTCAGAAGGCCTAAACTGAAAATTGGACAACTGCGTTTGGAAATGAAATGCGAAATCAGGAGCCTGCGGTGATTTAAGATGAAGATGTTTATTCATTACGGACCTTTGCCCGGGAGGCACTGGCCACCCCCTCGCGCCATTGAACTCCATAGGTGCGAAGGGGTTACCGAGCAGCAGCCCCAGGTGGGAGCCGCGGGCTGGAATCCAGCTCTTCCCCGCCTCCCACTCACAGCCCAATTACTCACAAGATTTACTTTTCCCTATAGCAAATTCTCACCATGCCCAGTAAAAATCCTTCATCAGGTAAGCTTTTTTCTCATCGTTTTGGGATTCTCCGGCTCTAACGGCTTTCTCACTCGGTCAGTGTACTTTTTCCTCTCCTGATAATCAGAGCACTGATACAGCACCCTGGTTAGAGGCTGAAAGGAGAGTTTCTCCCTTTGGTTTTAAACACATCTGCTACTAATAATAGTGAGGAGCACTTAAAACGTGGCAGTGTTCCGAGCGAAGCAGAGGGCTGTGTAGAGGAAGTGTCGGGCATGTCATCCTCTTTTGTTACTTGAAGAGAAACCCCATCCCAAACCTTCCAGGAACAGCAAAGCTCTTCAGGGCATAAATTGGGGTACACTTCGGTGTAGGTACAAGACAGCTTACATCTCACTGCTTTGGCTCTGCTGCTGCTCTGTTTTGGACACTGTAGAGCAGCCTGAACATTACTCCAATTTATCCTGGCTGAATATCAAAGGTATCTGGGCACTTTTCCCTCCCCACCTATGATATATATGAGCAGATGATGGAAACACGTGATTAAAAACCTGTAAGAACACAGTGCCTGAAGATCCCCCTCAGAACAGGCTAACGGTGCTTCTGGGTCTACGAGCAGACTATATAACAACAAGGCAGCATTAGCTCTCTGATTTGATGATTGCTTCAAGATTTTCTCTTGGGCTGCTACCAAAAGAACTAATTCAGCTGAAAATTAATATTGCCAATCTTCTTACACCCCTAGAAAAAAAGAGTTAGCATTAGCCCACAGCTTATCAGGTAGCTTACACAGGCACTAGCACCAGCAACACCAGTCCCTGAGCATGTGAACGTTCCCTTTGGCAGCCTTCCATACTACAGGCAATTATAAACCTGCAGTGAAAAATCCCATTCCTTGATTTCTTTTCTTTCTCTGGTGCACAAAACGGCAAGTAGCTTTTGACCAGCATGTCATCCAAAGGAGAGGAGGAAACACCAGGAACAAAAGAACAGTTCATAGTCATGAGAAAGGGATGGGCATGCATGTTTGAACAATATGGACTGCTGCAGTACATAGCATTATGTTTTTTCTTACTATTTTCAGTAACAGCAATATGACTTTTGTCTTGCAAAATGGCATCGTATGTTGCAAATACAGGGTGTCCTGAGGCCTTTCAATTTTTTTTGGTAGAATACAAAGTTGTGCTTACATGGATCTCTGTACTACACTGACAGCAGGGAAAGAAATAGGAAAGAAATCGGATGAAAAGAAAAACTCTTCAGGGCAAGCTAGTAATAAAAGAAATGTGAAGTTTTTAAACTGGCAGGGCACTGGCACAGCACTTAGGAAACCTATGTTCAGTTTCCAATTTCTGGTGCAGTACGATCCTGACCAGCTCTCACTGCTTCCCTTTTTTTAGACCAAAAATGACGCTACTAACCACCTTTCCTTATATATTTGTGTTGTGAAGACTAATTCATTATTAATAACTGAGAGAGGTTCAGAAACACAATGATGTGTGCCATATGAGCCTGCAGAAACTCTTCTATCCTCCTTGTACCATGCTTCATACAAAAAAGAGATAAAGGTGTTGATTTCTAGCAAGAGAGCTGTGACTGCTGCAGATAAAGGTTCCCTACAGACTAAAGGCAGCACTATTGGAAGGTACTTAGTGCTACACCTTTCCTTACACAGCCATCTTTACATAAAAGCATATTTACAGAATTCAGGCTTCAATGTGCTATGGAGTGGCAGGGAAAGGGATTTGTTTTCCCCCTTTCTCCCATCAGTTTTCCCCCTAAGGCTGATCTGGCTCTCTCCCCTGCCCCAAGCCATTCCTGGGGGCAGCTCTCTTCTCACCTGTACCCTCAAAAAGCCACGCAAAACCCCCAGCCTTCAGAGCACAGACTTATATTGCTCCCTGCCTCTGAAGCCATTTTAGTTTACCTGAGAATGCTCTGAATGGATCATGACTTGAGACCTGGATTTGTCCTTAAGAAAACCACATATCAAAGAACAAACCCAAAATCTCTGAGAGAACGTACAATTGTCTTCTGAGCACACAAAGGAGGGCAGAGGCTGGAAAAAATACACATACCACGTTTCTAACTGAATTAATGGAAACCACCAATACACAGTAATAACGGCAGGTAAGCACCTATGCAGCAACAACTACCATCCTCAGCCAGCACGTATTTACAAGAACCATTCCGTGGGGAATCAGGCTGCAATCATTTTGGGAGCAGCACAGAGTGGCCATCAGGAGGGCCTGGCAGCGGGGAAGGTGCTTGTCATAGAAGAACCCAGGCTGGAAGGGGATCCTGTCAGCCCAGACTGTGGCTCAGAGGCAGGGTGAAGGGATCTTTTGGAACTTTAATAGGAGTTAATTCTGACTTTTTGCAATTTCTTCCCATTTCTGAATAATGTAGTTGTCAAAGCCTTTTTTTTTTTATTTCTTTAATTTAACAAAAACCCAAAACCTAGTTTTAGTGATGTAAAGCTAAGTTGGAACATGTAGCCACAGCTGTAGTAGGGAATTTAAATGTCTGATGGCAGGAATAGTGGCTGAAAGTTTTGGCACTTCAGAATTCATAAAAGTAAAAAAACCAAAACACCTCAAGAGTTACCTGAAGAACTTACAAAAAGTTGCGCTGTAGATGACCAGGACAAGCAAGGAGCCTAAGCAGTGTCCAGACAAGTACAAGACATCTTGTGACACTCCAGCAAACAAGCTTTAAGGGCAGTGGACCAACTCTTCAAGCTGTTCAAGCCCAGAAGGTTGCATGGGGCTTTGAGCAACCTGACCTAGTGAAAGATGTCCCTGCCCATGGCAGCAGGGTTGGACTAGATGATCTTTAAAGGTTCTTTCCAACCCAAGCCATTCTATGATTCTCATAACCTCAGATTAGGCTGCTCAAGAACAAGGACAACACAGAGACCAAAGACAAGCAAATACATTCCAGTACTTCATAAATGCAAACACTCCTCCTCACAGGATTTATGCCAGTTGACATTAGGATTAACTTATTTCTTAATTAGGATTACACACACTTTACTAATACAAAATGAAAAGAAATCCACTGCCTGATAAAATAAGGCCCTATATGCTATCTTGTAAGGGTCTTAATGTAAATCTCCATTCAAACAGGAAAAGTTCAGTGGTAAAATATGAACCAACCTCCAGGCATCTGGAGGATGTTCTGCCCTTCAGATAAGGTGACTATTTTGCAAAGTAAATGCTATCAGCTACACATTAGGTTCAGAGGCAGCAACAAGGTCCACTGTGACCCATAACTTCACAATTCCTGGGATAAACTCATTTCTCATTGTCAGACCTCTCATGCCTAAGAGCTAATTTGTCCAGGACCGTGGTGTAAAATGGTAGGTTGGGCAGAATCCAACCTAGTATACTCATCATAGAATTATTCTGTAAATAACACCTCTAAACTTGCAAGATAGCCTAGAAAATGCCCTCTGGTTTACATAAGCTGAAATGGGATTAAATCTTCTAAAAAGTCCATACCACATTTTACAAAGCTTCCAGCTGGTAAAGAAGTTTGTGAGTTTTAATTAGTACTATGCAGACATGAGGCCAGACATGCAATGTTCAATAAACCAGTTAGTTTTTACATCAGTAATGAGTCTTAGAATATTAATGTAGGGCCTTCAGAAGTCA
Source organism: Phaethon lepturus (assembly GCF_000687285.1). NCBI lineage: Eukaryota > Metazoa > Chordata > Aves > Phaethontiformes > Phaethontidae > Phaethon > Phaethon lepturus. Next base: position 58,511 of record NW_010528207.1, read on the forward strand.
GAAACAGAAGAGGGAATGTGCAGTGATCCTAACATTACCTCTAGGTGCATGTGAGTAGCAGAGATATTAACAACCTCAACAGTGTAAAGTTTAAAAAAAAAAAAAACCAAAAAACATAGAGGTGGAAATGTGTATTTTGCATGGGTTAATATAATCAGCTGCAGGTAGATTTCAGAGGATTATTTCCAATCTTTTGAGAAAAGATTTCTTTTGTGGGCATGATAAAAATTGTTAATATGTTGCTGCTGTTTTATTCAAGGTGAAAATTTTACTTTAATCACTTTCAAATAAATGCGAAACTCAACCATTACTCCGTTCTAATAATACTGAAGAAAATAGTTCACACTAAATCTAACATAATGAACACAGCATGTTCATAGAGAGCTGAGTGTTCTGAGCTTAAGTCCCCTTTAATCCATAATTCCTTTGGAACTACATATTACATCCACATGAATACCAAAGAGGTTTATGATTAATGTTATTTTAATGAATAATAAAAGAATTGGTGATGATTTACACAGAGTTATTTTCAGGTTTTTTTCACATAAAGATTTGTTGGTTAGAGATTCTAATATATATAAAATAGAGCACTACAATCTGATTGGGATGGTAATACTTTTGCAAAATCTTTTAAGCAGTGTGACTGCGCAGATGAATTGAGCTGAGAACAGCTGTAAGCTCTGGCAGGCCCCAGGTACTCCCTGAATTCTTCCCTTACCCAAGCTGCGCCGAGGAAGCACGGGAACAGATGCACGTTCTCCGGAGAAGTGACTTTGCAAGCATTAGTAGCTGGGCCTGATTCTCATCTTGCACTGGTTTGACTCCAGGATTCCTACACGGTTACTCCTCACGTATGGCGACAGATGTGGGATGAGACCCAGCCATACTATGTGTGCTCAGTGCTGGGTCCCAGCTCCTGCCCTTGAGCAAGATCCTCAGCTGTTCTAAATGCCAGCAAGGTCACTGCCAATTAGTTACACCAGCACAATAAATGACAGCAAGTCACAAATGGTGAGATTTCCAAAAATAGCGGGCAGTTGGAGAGCTTTCACATAAAGACTGAAGCTGGAGTTTCCCAGTCCCTCAGTACAGTTACATTACACCCTTTAGGAGGGCTTTCACTGCATCAGCCAACTCGCATGTGCAGACAGGGAAAGCTGTCCCGCGAACGCTCTGCATATGGAGTGGGATTACAGCGGCTGACGATCTCGAGGGCTGTGGTTCTCACCCTGCTCTCTGGTACAGAGCTGCAATACCGGCTGCCTCTCCCCGCTTGCTTTCTTGCCTTCTAATCTGAGGCACTGGCTCTGGCCAAATCTATTTGGCTCATCTTTCCAAGAAAGTCAAGAAAGTGAAAGAAGGGCTGTGCAGCAGCGATAGCACCGCATAAGCCTGCATATACTGTATCCAAATAACCTATTAATGAAAACCCTTTGGCAGCTGTTTAAATGCTGTGAGTAGAGAAATGTCTGCAGTCAGAACTCTGTGGGATCCCTTCCTGAAAATGCCATCACCATGTTTTTATAATTAAAATAACATCCCCTCCAGTGCCAGCTATCTTTATTAGGTACCAAACACTGAACCTCTTCCCAAATCACTGGGGTGCAAATTACTTTTCAAAAACATTTTTGGAACTGATTTAAACATAAGCTTTCACACTGGAATGAACTTTCCCAGGGACAACAGTTGTGTTACTTCCCCCAGGCTCTGTGCTAGAGACTTCTGTGTAGTTATCGACACCTGGCTGGATGCTGGAGCTGGTTTTCTGGACTAAAGTGTTGATAGACTCGAGATCATAACCCATAGTGATGGTTTGTTGATGTTTTTGTCACTTTGACCAAGCAAACAAACAGCCACCACAGTGTCTCCCAGGGGAACTGCAAATGAAAGTTTAGTCGGAGAAAAAGATTGCAAGCGTGGAATCAGGAAAGGCATGAGTTGGACAAGAATGCCCATCAAAATTAACTCAAGTGGTTATAATATACTGTAAAATAACTAACTAGTCATTCACATTTTTAGTGTGCAACTATGAAAGTTTCTCTCTGGAGGAAAGTTATGGTGTTGTCTGCTTTCCCACACACCTGACCAGAGTTGCGATCTAGGTCCAATCCTGTGTGTTGCTAAAGGATATCAAACCCCTGCTAACATTGACATTATTTGATAGCGTTCATTACTTCAGAAGGTAAGAGTGGCTGTCTGTAAAAACTGCACTCCTATTACTCACCGTTGGTGGTTGATTCCCTAACAGTTACTCACAGCCAGCCCAGGGATGCCCAACCTACTTAACTCTCTCGTGAGAGAACTTCACGCTTACTCTGGAAACATCCCGCTCTGGACCAAACGTGGTGAGGCAGAGCCTGGGGTAGAAACGCTGAGTCCTCTTCCTTGAAACAAAGACCCCAGAAGGATTTTGAATCTCTAAGCGTGAACTAGAATTCTCAACCCACGTTTTAACTAGAGATCTGCTTGCACGAACAGAATCAGAGTTTGAAAGTAGATCTCCCTCTGCCTTCCCTTCTGCGTTGTTCTCATCACAGTGAGTGTTCGGTGGCTTCCTTTAGTGCAACAAGCTATGCACAGGTGACAGAAAGCTGCTGGGAAGGGACTCGCGTATTTACGCACTGGCATGCTGTGCCTTTTGGGAAGCTGCAGGGTATCTAGGGGTCTTCAGAAGGCTGCAGATCTCCCATAGGTCATGCGTGTCATCGGCCGGTTCCCTGCGGACAGCTCAATGCCTTTAGGTATTTAAAACCACACTATGTATCAGTGGTTAGGTAAATGATTCCCACACTTTGTATCATCCCCAGTCCTGGTTTCCCTCTGCTCTTCTTATCAGTTGCTACCTAAATCTCTCATCACCTCTTTGTGCCCTTTCTGTACTCCAGGAGCATCTCTCGGGTCTGCCTGTGTTCACAGAGCTCGTCTGACCAAAGCGCAGCAGATGGTACCACAGGCAGAAACAAGTCCCCCTCCCTGCTGCCTACCGACACTCTTTTGGAGGACACAGTAAGCTGCAAACAAACAAGGAAAACACACGCCAGGACTCTCAGAGGGAACGTGTTTCCCCTCAAAGGGAAGGCTTCTAATCAAATTTCAGTATTTGTGGGAGATGCTGATCATGCTGCACCTCCTTTCCCAATAATTGCATGCTAGTGGTCAGACTTTTTCCACCCCCCTTCCCATGCATACTGCAAGACCTTTGTCAGGTAAATGGCTACTGAAATAATCACAAAGTATTTTAATAATATGAATTTTATATTCTACGATGCAATCTACATTCAACAGTCAACAAGTTAAGAAACAGAACAAATCTGTTCTGCAGGAAACAGGAGCAGATTTTCCTGATGCCAGAGAGCTGCTCAATTTACCCTGAATTTTCTGAGGGCACAGACCATCGGACTGGAGAATATTTAATATCTGAAAATACATGTTCTTTGAACATTGATATTGCCACTGAAGTTATTTGGCCCTCTCCCAGTTTCCTAAATTACCTCAGTTTTCCAGAACAACTTGGGTACTTGATAAACAAAATGCCATTCCCGTGCCTCACAAGATACACTCTGTATATCTGATAATAAGGTCAAAGCCATCTTTCAGAAACTTAGGCAAGCACACCCCAGAATGACTTTTCTTGTTTAAAAAAATACTGGACCACACTTAGTTGCAACTACAGGTTTAAAACTCTTGTTCTAAATGTTTACAACCATAAAAAATACATAAATGTTAAGGGAGACAAGCAAACAGACTGCGTGCGTGTTGGATGACCTCATTATTCCGCTGTGACCAGCTGGAAACCTGCTGGTTTGCAGCCAGCCTCTCTCATGTCTGTAAGACCAACATACAGCTGATGCAAGCTTCTGCTGGGTGGACTGTGAGAGGTGGAAAGTTAAGTTTCACCACTGATTTACTTCTTCCAAAAAGGTTTGTGTCCTTCCCTTTAGAGCAAAGAGAAAGAAACTTTGCTCACTATCTCCCACTAACAAACAGCTGACAACTCTTCTAGTTTACTGAGCATCTGGCAACTCTCCAGTTTGGACTTCCAAACATCATCTGGGCTGCTACGGTTATTGCCAGCTCCAGAAATATAGTTTCTAACAGAGGAACATCAGAGGTTTCTATTTTATCATCAAGATTTTCTGCACTGGTGTTTCACCTTCAGTTTTTTGCTATCATCTTTGCCACAATCACGTTTTAGCATCTGCTGTGTCAGCATCATGTTTCAGCATCAGCATTTAACCATCAGCTGTTCCACCATATGGTGTTAGAAGCATCAGCAACATAGCACTTAAAACACATACGAACAAACAAAAAGCACTTGTAATTCCCCTCCATCCCCCATTACCCTTTCTCCATGCCATAACCACCTTTCTCTGGGACAATACTGTCCCTCAATAGTCTCTTTTTTTCCCAAAAGAAATGAAGTCTGTAAGGAAGAAAAAACCAAAACAAACCCAAACAACTCAGTTCCTTTAGGCAAATTTGAAAGAACCTCTCCTGTGATCTGAATTTCCTCTGAGGTTCACTGAAGCATTTTTAAGGTCCTATGCTACGAGAGCAAGCTAAGGGTCACTGACTGTCATGCTTTTAATCACAGCTGCCATTTGGCGTGGGAGCTTCCCAGCAGCAGTGACAGGAAGCCTCCTGGAGAGCTGAACTGAATTTCCAACTAGCGCAATCTTTTACTACCTTGGAAGATAAATTTAGGACACTCTTTAGACTGAAGTTCTTCAGAAGGATCCAATTTATTCTGCAAACATTTAGTGTGCGGGACAGGTTGGTTGAAGTAAGCAACATTAGCACAACTGTCCGTGTGACTGGGCAACATTTTAGACTGACATTGAAACGTTGGATAGGTACAGAAGTCTGGGAAGAGTCAGGTTGTCTTTATGTCTGAAGCTTATATAGGAGTCTTGGTATTCCATTAGTTACATCATATAACATCATTTTTTTCAGATGGTATTAAACCCCCCAGCAAATAGTAGCAAACATGGTCCTTTTTTGGGGGCTGCAATCTGCAAAACCAAAGCATGATTTAAGTCATGACCAAATTAAATTTGATATGTGCTTAGCTTACAAGTAATCATGTCTCAAGTTTGTTCCAAGTGCTGTTTTTCCACCTCATTGTAAAATTTGACAAATGCAAATTTTGTAGGCTTCACTTTGAGTGTGAAATTTTCCTACACGGTGTCTGTTTATCTATAGAAAGCTGTAGCTAGTAAGATATCTTTAAGAAAAATGCAGCAGAAAGGGAATTAAATGAGACATAGGGCTTTTTACCATTGTGGTTAGAGTCTAATCACTCCTTCCCATGCTTTGAAGAACAGTCAGTATGAATCAGTAGTTTTCCATTTTATAGTATACCAAGGGAAAATGTCGGTCTCTGGAAACCACTTTGGAGCAAAGATGACAAACTGAGATCACCAGAGAGCTGACAAAACCCACGAATGAAAGGACAGCATTAGCTGGCCTCTGATGGTGTAAATCATGGTTAGCAATGCCATGGACACTGATGACAACAATTTAAAGGAGGAAGATTGGTATAAAAACTGTCAGAAATTGACCGTTGAAGACCCAACAATACAAAGAGCAATCTTATTTATTTTGATTCAAAGTTTTAGATGAGAAAATCTGAATATGCAACTGTAAAAGATAGTTAGCACTCATTTAGTTGACAGTATGTTAGTCTCTAAAGCCACCATTTTCACAAGAAGGGCACGTCTGATCAAGCTGTTCGATGAAAAGCCCAACATAGCTGGAAGCCTAGTTTAGATGTGAAGATGTCCAGAAGAGCATCAAGAAGTCTCTGTCTGTAAAGATATAGTTCGATGGAAATTGAGACGTACCTGTCTTACACAGTTATAAGGTATCACCACATTTCTTCTAAGTGGGCTGGCTGAAGTGAGGGATGGCCACAGCTACCCTCCAAAATAAACCCCAACCAGATTCTGCAGTGACTGCCAGGCTCTTTAAGCCGTGCCTCATAATGAAGAAATTTTCCCATGTAACTATGCTCCTGGAAGACCTGACTTACTGTCATCATGTGGATTATAGGGATTTGCCACTTAGGTGGTTTTAGAACCAGTTTACTTCGTAACTTTCTGGGATGTATGCTGCTGTGTGACATCCCAGTTACTGGGGGGCAATTCTAGCAGCAGGTTATCAACAGTTATTTTACTTCTCTGAATAGATCCTTAATGAGCCTGAGATTCTCCACACCCAGCCACACGTTTTACTGTAACATACCGTATTTTTCTTCCGGAAAATGAATCCACTGTGCTTTCCAGCCAACATAAGCCTTTGTAACCAGCGGAGCCTGCATCTGCACCACTAATCACTCCGACCTTGTAAATCGTAAACAGGTCTCACAAAGGCGGAAGTAACACTTCCAGCTGTAATGCTATTAACCTAATCCCTGGTAGTTATTACAGCAACTCGTGACACACAGCTTAGCAGATATCAGAAAATACACTTTTTCCTCAGTTGGAGCTGATCTTTGTATGTTAGAAGCATTATTAAAACCAGCAGAATTAAAATGTTGAAAGTTGAAGCTTCTACAGCTTTGGTGCCAAGATGTAGAAGTAGGTTCTATCAAAATTCCTGGTGCCTAAACGTAATGATACAGGGGAGCATGTTGCCCACGTGGTGCATTCAGGTTTTAATGTTTTGCATATAAACCCATACTACAACAATTTTCTTACATGCAACTCAAATTCACCATATTATCTTCTCTCTATATGTCTTACTGTCTTTTGCACCCTGAGAACACAGGGCAAAATCATGGCCAAACTAAGTCAGAAGATAACAACACACTAAATCTTCTTATGTTAAGAGTAACATTGGATTCTCATTTATTTTGAGAAACTTCTAGATTGCTGTTACAATGCAAAGGCAGTAAAAAGTGGGTGGAAACAGGACTTAACTTATCCTAGTGCAACTAAATACACCTGTGATTGCCATGAATTTATATTGTTCTAAAAACAAATGCCTTGAAACTATTCAGTCTCACACATTTCTGGGGGTTGCAAATATATAATCCATTTCATTCTAAAATTACTGTAGAGAGCTTCAGGAGAGAGGTGTTTCCTGCGGCCTTTCATGGAAACTTTGGTTTTTTTGGTTTCTAATGCTTTTCTTCCAATAAATTAAATTCCTTTAGACTGAAAGTTCTCTGTTTGCCTTTTTTCTAGGGAATGTAACTCCCACAGATATAATTCTTGGCAGTCTAACTGCAGAAGAAGACTGGAAGTCTCATAGATGTGATATGAAAACCAAGGATTATCTCAGAGATAAATAATGATACACTCTCTTCCTACGTCACTCAGTAATGCAGACTCCACTCTTACCGGGGCCAGCTAGTTGGAAAAAATTTTTGAAGCTCCACTGCCAAAAGCCTGTGCAGTGCTTTGAGATACATGGGAAGCTACTGTTTTAGATGTGAAATGTAAGATGTTTAATACATTTTCTGTGGGTTAGATTGTCAAAGCTTCACTTAGAGAAGTGATTCCACTTTCCGTGACTGCTGAGTTGGGTAAGACTACCAGATATTTGGATGAAGCTCTTATGTGAGGAGTACAGTGAAGGTCTCACTGGCTAAGGTAAGTCATCTTAGAAATCTATGAAGAAACCTACACCTTCTAACAGCTGTAGGATCTTACTCCCCCAGCCCGGAGTAAAGGACGAGTTGAAGGAAGGCAAGGAGCAGGAGCAATGGGAGCAGTGCCTCGGAAGCAGGGTGAATGCCAATGTGATTCATGGCATGACACAGCTTCAGGAGCAAACTCAGCTCAAAGCTGGACCCAAGACCTGCAGGTATAAATTCATGGCACTGCAGTCTTCTAGTATGTCATTAGCACCTGAACTGACAGTACCGAGTGAACACAAGGAAGAGCGAAAAAGCAGAGTTCTCAGAGCTCTTTGTTGTGTCCCACGTTTTGACTGTTGTACTCTCTGTAAATCAGAACAAGGCGATGTTTTTCTCTTCTGAGAATCAGGCATTTAGTTCTGGAAAGTGGCCCACAGAAGAGGTTTCCCTCCAGAAGAGGAAGGAACATTCTTGTAATTTTAAATTAAAGTGTGCAATTACTGTTCTTTATTGTCACCAGTTAAAAGAGATTTGCTACAGTTGCTTACATACACGTATAGGAGCTGAAAGCAACCAGCAGATTCTATAAGAAGGTTTCCTCCTGAGAGGTGTGAATTTCACAACAGCAATAAAAATGTTTGCTACAGAGAGCGAGCTGTGATTTAAACACAGACAAATGCTTATTTCCCTTCTGATAGCATTTTCCTTAGTTCTTTCTGACACATATAAATACACTGCTTGGGAAAACGACCTGGAATATTATTTTAAGATAAGATGGTACAAGTTCATAGTAATTAAGTCAAACTATTTTTCTATGAAAAGAAGTGAGGTTTCCATGGTAATTCTTTTCTTACCTTTTAAGACAAAGGACAGCTTAGAGCTACAGAATTAAGTCTTTTTCATCCCTTTCTTCTCATGCTTATACAGAAGCTGTTTCTGTTTTAAACCATCAGAGGTTCATCTTTTCTGATAAATCCAGCTTCAACATCAATTTCTAATGCAAATTTGCATTAAATATTTAATGATTTAAAAAATTAAGAAGTACAAAGAGTTAACAAAAAGACCAAGTCCTGATTTTTCACAGCCAAATTATTTTCAGGTTAGCACTGGAGGGACAGTGGGGGTGGCACAAGTCTAACAGAAAGAATTTTACCTAATTATTGAGTTATTCCAAGGTGCAACTTCAGTGAGTTAATTGGCACTGCCACAAGGATGAATCTGGCCCAATGTAAATTCATCTCTTCTTCATTGTTAAGACTACTCAAAAGAATTTTTTTGTAACCTATTTCTGAATCCAACCATTGTGTTTCATTATGATTTTCTTTTGATTCTGTTACCATGTGAACAGTGAAACACACATAACCACAGCTCATGATCTCAGAATGTCAACCAAGGGGTATTTTGTGCTTCAGAACTGATTGGAGTGACTCAGAGTGTTCTTTGAAAGTTCTTTGAAAAAGTCACATGTGTGTTTAGATCTAAAAATTAATTGGGGATTAAGGAACCAAGAAACAGGCAAGTGAAAATTTTGATCGCCTCAAACTCTGTACAAGAACTTTGCATTGAAAAAACCTTTACTGTAAATCCAGTCTTAATTGTGGATTAGATCCTGGGGTGAAGTAAACTGGATTAGTTCCATTGACTAAAACGACTCGAATTTAGTGGAGTTACAACACACGGTAGAGTGAAGCCAATTTATATGAGCTGAAAAAAATGGCTCTATATTTAAGACACTAGTTTGCAAGTTCTCAGCATGTGGATTACTGACTGCATTTACATTCTATTTAAACAGACAGCACTCATAAATCTACTGTGCTAAGCAGCATACTGTCCATTTACTCCTCATATAAATACTGATTACTTATTTATTAATTTTGCTATTAAGTTTCTTAAAGACACAGGCCAAGATTTCTAACTACAACTGTGTAGATCATCACATAGGCTGCAAATGCTTAGGTCTCCATGTTTACAGAGGGTAACGTGACAGACTCAGTGAAACAACGCAAGAGCAAACGGGCTCCTGGGCTCCCTCAAGAACTAGCAATAAAATTACTGGCCACCTTCAGCTTACTGTTTGTGACAGTGCAGGAAAGAATAGAAGCTAGCAAGAAATTCAGACCCCTTATTGAATTCAGCGTGATTTTAATTATAAAGGCATCCTCTTGGTATTCAAACTGAGTCAGTTCAAAAGTGGAATTACCCAAGAACAAGTATAGATAGAAGCAATGGCACGCTAGCGTAACGACGAGTGTAATTGCTGACTCCATAAAGTTTCAGCGGGCTCCTTGTCTGGGCTGACGCAATAGCTCCCACGCAATAAAGTGAAGACCCAAGCTAGGGAGTCCACGGGGGACAGTGCAGCACCGTGCAGATTTACCAGCGTGGGTCCAGAAGCCCATTCTTGCATTGCTGTACTTAAGTAGCAGCAACTGAAGATGACTACTTTGCACCGCATTCCTTGGCACTTCTGGTCCTAGGATGAGGTTATGTGGATCTGGGCTTGCTCCCCATGCTGGGGGAGCTCTGCCTGGCCACCTTCCGTTCCACGTAGGGAAACATGGCAGTTGTCAGTGTCTGGGATGGTCTCAGCTGTGTTCTGAAGTCCTACAGCACACACGAAGTCCTACAGCCCACAATGACTCATGTGGCAGTTAGCAACAGAAGGAAGACAACCGTATGTTTTTGGCCTCTGCTGCCTTTTGCCAGTTTAACTACTGCTTCATTATTCTCAGTGAAACTCGGTACTCCCACCAAACTGGGGAAAGCTGAGTTGGGTCACAAGACTTTCTTCTGCAGACAAAAGGTCACATAATGCTTGCAATAAAATACATTTTTCAGAAACTATTTGGAAGCTTTTCAGGGGCTGCTCAGCTTCTCCTGCTCCTTTCCTGATTTAACTCCTCCAATCCGCATCATTCTTTCCAACAGAAAGTGTAAGTGGGATTCTTTTCCTTGGCTGTTTTCGCGTAGTTACCTGAGGCTTACCAGACATGTACATTAACAAAGAAGATGTTTTTCCCAGTGATAGACATGGATATGGTAATACATAAAGAATCTGAGCAGTAGTTCCCTTACTGCTTTTAGCACTGCTAAAAGCTCAGTAGAGACCCAGAGCAAAAAGGTGAAGTGAAAATATTCATGCCTCTTGTACCCTTTGGACTATGCCCTCTTTTGTTTAGCAACAGCTGTTCTAAGCCTACATTTTGTAGCTTGCTACAAACTACATGTAGTTCTCTAGCCATTTTATGCAGCTGTTAGATGATAGAACCATCTCTAGAAGAACTGGTGAGAGAGAGTGGAGGAGAAACATTACTCCCTTCAGTAATTCATTTCTCCTTAGCAATGCTGAAGGGCTTCTCTCATCTTCACTGGAGAAAAGCAAGCAGTTCAAAACACCGTCAGAGCTGAAAAACTACTGGGTTGCATAATTCCTGCAAAAAGCAGAGAAAGAAAAATTGCTTGTGTTTGAGAGAAGCCGTGAGAGATTTCTGGAAGTGTTTCTGGAACAGGAAAGAGAGATGCATCTGGGATGCATTCAAGACAGATATCTGTATGCCAGCAAAGGCTTTGGGCTGCGTTCAATGACCTGACTATAAAATGAGATGGGTAATACTGCCAGCTCTTTGAAAGAAAGATTATCTGGGTTTATTCCCAGCTGTGCTACAGAATCCCCATGTAACTCTGGACAAGTCACTTAAATTCAATTTTCTTCTGTTTACCTGTCTCAAAAATCAGAGGGCAGAGTAGATAATTTTCCCCATTCACCTCCTATTCAGATTATAAATGCTCCAGCGCACTGCTCCTTTACACGGAGCGCCAAACACCAGGTCAGCAAAGCTCTTGCCTCAGCTGGAGCCTCTTGTTTCTAACATAATACAAATTACAGTAACTGCTCCCCTCCTCCTTCCTGTGCCAAAAACCTCCCTTCCCCCTTGCTTTTTCTTTCTTCCCAAAATTAATCCTTAGGCACTCCCACTTTCACACTGTCCTCTGCCACTGTCCATAGCCAGGTACGGGCCCTGTCTTCTCTACTTTCTTAGTTTCCATTAAAAAGAGAACAGTGGGCAGCCAGCTTCACTATTCCAGCTCCACTTCCACTTTTAAATGCCATTTCTTCCCAAGGAGGAGACGAGGAAGAAAAATTATAGATGCTGTTATTTTTACTTAAGAGCAAAACCAATGACTTTTATATAAAATTTTCTTGTATTATCATAATATTAGCAGCTTTAGCAAACATCCTAAACCAAAAGAGCTGCCAAATTCTCAAGTGGCTACACTTGATTTATAAGCTGATTTATAAGCTGTTTGTCAGCTGATAACCAGAGATGAGATCAGTTTTCACCAACTCAGTGGACTAGAAGTGAATATTTTATTACCTTCTATCCAGTATTTTTTTTCAGATACAAAGTGCTTTCAGTAAGCAGCAACTTTTCTAGCTGGAGCAGCAGGAGATGATTCTTGGTCAGCAGGGCAGAAACTGAATGCCTTTGTCATGTGGCAATGCTAAGAAATCACAAAAGCAATTCTTCTAATCTTTCTAATAATCAAAAAGGAACTTTAAGAACTGTTCTCAACACCATGTTTCCACACGCTTCTCTCACTTTATTCTGCACTGTAAACCAGGACTTTCTTTCCAGGACTTTCCTGCCTGATCAGTGCTGTTCACTGCCTGATTTTCTGCTATGGACACAGAGGCTGTGCGAACAATCTCTCCGTTCTTTCTCGATGTGTCTGCCTACCTATTACAATCTGGGTGCATCAGAAGTAGCACCACAAAAGAATCCTAGGTATGCTCCAGAAATAAATTAACTTTCCATTTTCAGATAATAACATCCTGGAAAAAATAAAGCAAGCTATTCTTCCTGTAGTTCACAGTAAGATTGACATTCGCTGAAAATTACTGTTCCATTTCAAACATATTCCTTTACTGCAAAGACTTGATCCATGGTGCACGCTGGGGTAAGGTACCACTGCGAAGCCCAACTTCCACAAAAACACAGTGAAATTAAAATTGAAATTAAAAAGAGAAAGAGGTCTACCTAAGACAGAAATTCCATTATAACAATGATTAAAGATTTAACAGAGAAATATTCATAAGTGTGATGTCAGCTCTGCAATCTGGAGCAAATGCTGCTTTTTGGACTTAACAGTGAATGTCAAATTCTTCAGGAAAGGAGTTTGCAAAGTCTTGGTAACAAGTCTGCTGTGGAACTAAATGGCAGTGCATTCACCACAGTAGATTATCTGTCACTCATAAAATCAGTACTTTCCAAGTCGCCTCTTAGGATATCTTGATATATAGACACAGATAAAAATATTTACAAAACCCAAGCGTATCCACCAATATGATGCCGCTTTCTTAACTGATTTATAACTTCAATCTTCAAAGGGAATATCTGCAACAAGCAATCTTATACTTGTACAGCAGTAATAAAATTTTATGTTTAGAGGAAAACCACCATTTTCATTAGCCAGACAATACAAAAGAATGGAGAAAACAACAGCTGGATCATACTTTAAAGAGAAGCAAAATACCCCCAAAACCTTTCTAGAGGTTTTGATCAAATTCCTAAGCTGGAGAAAGTCAGATAGCCTGGTTCTCATCCCATACAGGCATAAATCAGGACTAAACATGCCAAAAGTCAGATTGGGATGTTAATCACACTGATGGAGTTGCAGATGTCATCAGCGGGACGGAGACAACGAAAATAGTGTTAATGAGGTTAGAGCCCATCCAAACAGTTCTACCTCCACGCAAAAGGATAATCAGGCTCTGATTAGACAACTCCTGTATTATCACTTCAAAGCAGATGCAGCAAAACATGTTGATGGAAGAAACAAGAATGGATAGGGAGCCTACTCTGTGTTGATGAATGTTTCTGTTTCACTGCTGGCGAAAAAGAAAATAAAAGCTTGACGTATGAGGGAGAGCCAGGACTGAAGACATCAGCCTTAAAGCAAGTGATGATGGTATCACATTGCTTAGCAGAGGTAACACCAAAATGCCTAATGGACATAAAAATTTCAGTTTGACAATCATTCAAACAAGAGTGGATTGGTTCAACTAAAATTTTGAGACAAAGGTATATGGAAAAGAAGGGAATTTTATTCTTATTATTTTCTGATTTGGTTTGCCTATAATCCTTGACAAAGCCTAAGTAAGGTGCAAGCAGGGTCTCTGCAGCCTTGGAGGCAGCGGGGCCCTGGAGGAATGGAACGTTACTGCTGCACTAGCATCACTCATGTCAATGAAGCATGGGTTTGCCTTGGGGCGATCACTCATCACAATCGTGGAGGGCAGAAATGTCACTTCTGGAGGGTATTATGGTAAAGAATGGTGAAACCCTCCCCTGGTACAGGAAGGGAGGACAATACAGAGGGGCAGATATAGAAGCAATGGCTGGGAAAGGGACCTGGCTAAGACTGGCAGGCGCTGATCTGACCAGGCTCTCTGTACTCCACCAGCAGAAATGATGTGTCTGTATGGTAAGTACAGAGGAGGCATTTACCTTGGGGACCATGGAATCCATCCCATCCCCACCAGAATTTGGTAACTCCTGGTAAAATCTGAGCCTTGCTTCCCACCTGTGCTAAGCACAGCAGCAGATGTGCTAGCACCAAGCCTGGCACAGGAGGTATAAACAGCAGGAGGGAGTACCCACCCAAAGGAAAAGTGCTTACTGGTACCACACACTACAGAGCCACTACCACTGAATAATCATATATTTATATGCTTCCTATGACCTTCAGTTCCTGTATAACTGGACAGACTAAAGGTATAAACTAAAAACTATTTCCTGCTACGGTATCCCTGGATACAAATTAAAATATCTCCCTTTCTTGTTTTTGACTGAGATAAAGCAGCACATCCCAAAGCTCCCGTTCCTCCCCAGTTAGCTGGTGCACTGGGACTTCACCCTTCTCACTGCTTAGCCGCATGTGATGGTATCATGTCCAACCACACAGCAAAATACTGGGAGGAAGATCTGGGAGGTGGACAGAGATATAGCTCATATCTTTGTGCCAACACAAGCAATCCTTGTATTGTATTTCAAGAAACAGGTTTAGTCAAATAACTTGCACAAGTGCTTAGGTCGAACTGGGGGATCATTTAAAGTCAGCATGGTGCCACTGATTTCAGGGAGATTGCAGAGAATTTGTCTTTCTGAGCATGTTTGGCCAAATTAAGCTGTGGAGAACTATTTCCATAGTTTGAATGAAGATACACAACTTACTACCTAGTGGAGACTTAATTCTCTGTCTGATAGACAGGAAAATCCTTTCAGTGAATTATATGAATGTCTGACTTTTCTTGTGTGCTGCCAGTGCAGGTTTCTTGTGACACAATGGCCAGAACTGTGAAATTTCGTGATATTTGCCAGGCAAATTGGAACTACAAATGATGCTGTAGCTGCAGTCCTTGCTTGGCTAGTAGACCTGAAAAGCCACACTGATCCTTCTTGAGTGCAGAAAGATGTAACCTTTACTTCTTCACTATATCTTCTTTCTTTAGATCATTTTTGTCATTCAGAGCGTTGGCAATCTTTCTGGCTAGGTGAGCACAGAAATGTTCAGGTTATAATATATGGAGCATCTGAAAGGCATGACAAGGAAAGGAAGCATTATAAGTATCTCAGAGAGATTACGGGGAAGGGAGATGCGGTATTATAAGAAGTATTTGAGAGGCAGGATGAGGAACAGATATGCACTGCAAGGGGATCATTGACATAACACTATAAAGAGCACTCAGCATCAAGGGATGGAAGGCATTTGAGAGATACAGTAAGGAAGAGAATTACTATACAGAGTATTTGAACGATGGGACAAGGAAAGGAGATACATGATATTCCTGAACTTTTTATCATAACTGTAGTATTCATCGCCAGTTGCAAGCTATTCGGGAACAAGTACATTTCATTGGTTGTTGTAGGACTGATAAAACCACTGAAAAGGCTGTTGGCAGCTTTGGAGGTATTTAGCCATGATGTACGACTGAAAATGGGCTGGGAGAAGCCTGATGTGGCAAAGTGCTGAGCCCCTTCACCAAGGACAGCAGGGGACAGCCTTTACAAAGGTGCTGAGCAGCCACAATTCCACTGAAATCAGTCAGACCTGCAGGGAGTCACCACCTCTGACAAATCAAGTTGTGGGAGTTGAAGGCACCCAGCAGGTTCAGCTCTAAAGTGTCACATTAGGGATGTGACAGCAATATCCAATAAATCTCTCTCCACACACATATACATGAGCACGCGCATGCGCGCACACACATATGTTTTGCCATACTCCTCCATCTTCCGTTGTTAAAATGATAGAAGTGTAACATTTAGTGAAGGCAATCAGAGAAGTGGTAATTATCACAGTGGGTCTGAAAACCTTTGGCGGCCCAGTAGTGGGAGGGAAATATAGTATATCTTGAAAGACAGTACAGGCATGAAGAAAACTTTTTCTTTAACTACAGCAACATGCTTTTGATTATTTTATTCCTCCTTTATTAACCAGCAACTGTGAATTGCAACACAGTTGTGCACATGCCTTGAGATGAGAAAAATTCTCTGCTTCCATCCACTGAACAGTCTCAAACCCTGATACAGACATTAAATCAAGATCATCTTCTCTTGGTTAAACACTTCTTACCTCTCCCAAAGTACTGTCCTGTCCCACACTTCATGGCAAAGCAGTTTGTATAATGATGGCGCTGTATGAACACAGTGTGACAACACTAATATAAGTATGGGTCAAACCACTGTCACCAACGCTCCTTTTCTTAGGGTGGACGAAAGAAGATAAACACGGTGACCCAAATCCTGCAACAGTGTGACGGGCTTAGTTTCTTGGAAAATGCATATGCAGTGAGCAGCAAAATAAAACATCTTGCCTATTGATACTAATTTTTACACTTGCTGTTTACTAAATGATGGCAAGTGGCCTTTTCTGCAAATTGTATCTCCTTTTTCCTCATGTCTTCACACAGACTACATGACACCTCAGTTCTGCCAGCATAACTTTTGATAGACAGTCTCCTGTGGCACCTTCTTATAGCAGGGTAATCTGTGCTGGTTCCTGGAGGCTTAGCACGCTTGTCAGAGGTAGTGGTCTTAGCTCTCCTTTGTTGCGCTATTTTGAATTCACCAACATGCTCACGCTGCATAAGCACGGAAAGTATTGCGTGTTCTCCAGAAACTTCAGGCCATGTGGGGTGAGTCCCTTTGCTTGGCACATTCTCATTGCTTTCCCGAGGGGTTCATTCTGCATCCGTGAGTAGACACTCGAGAAAACCATGTTTCAGATCTCAGTCACAAGCTGATCTTTTCTTTGGGACTCAATCCCTAAAGATCACAAGAAGGGCTCTTCAAACTTGGATTAGTGCAATTTGCCTTTTTCACCTTTCTTTTGTAATTTTTAAAACTGCTCTTATACAATTCCTTTTGCAAGAAGTACAGCACTTCTCAAAACTGAATATAAAATTAACTGGAAATACTAACACTGTAAAATGACTGTTCTTACTGATCAGTCCTCAGATGTGTTCTGATATATCCTACCTTCTGTACAGTATAAAATGTAGTTCCACTTGGCTCACAGCAATGCCTCTTCATGATAACACTATTTGACAAAGCCAGACCAGTCAGTCAAAGACTGTTCTCAACCTAATGTCTCTCCAGACTCCTTGGCTTAGACAAGAAGATTTCTGAAGAGGTGTCAAGGTTACTATGAATTCCTGGAGCTATCAAGAAGTCATAGAAAAGTAGTGATTTAATATCTGTCCATAACTGATAAAGCACCATCTACTGTGGCTAGGGCGATCTCCTGCTTACAGACAACTCCAGGTAAGTCTGACTGCTTTCTGAAGGATGAACACAGCAAAACCATAAAATCTACAGCTAGCAAGCCAGTTGCTGTTGCCTAAGGGAAATTGCCAGTCAGTTAATGTGTGGCTATTCGTGTGAGTAAATTAGATGTCAAGTCACTTCTGTTCTCATGCTGTTGTACTTTGTAGAACTGAACAATCGTCAGACTGATCTCACCCCAGAAGCAACGCTTTTTGGTGGCATTTGATCTTGAAGAAGACATTGCTGTGGAAGAGAGCTGCTCGAAGATAAGACAGAGTAGTCATGATACCAGCTCAGCTAACTGCAATAAATCTGTTTTTTCTACCTTTTAATACCTCTGGCATTTCTCTAGATAAGGCACAGATTCCTTCTTTAAGCACATTTGGACTGAGAGAACAGCATGTTAGGAACTCTTTTGTCTTTTGCACATCTTTTTCTCATTTTGCTGAATGTTTGTTTATCATTAGCATGAATTATGATGGGTGTCTGTACAATTTGAACAACCTTTTCTCTAACAGAATCATCTCAGTCTTTTCGCTCTCTAAGCTGCAGTTCACTACAAGGGCTGTGACAGCTTTTATGTTTAACAGAATCTTTAGTCTGGCAATCATGATTAGCACATCTCCACAGAGAAGTGCTATTTTAATAAGACCAAGTGAAGAGTTCCAAGAAAATCTTTTCCTTTTTTTTTTTTTTTCTTTAAGACTTTTATAAATCTAAGAATTAAGACTCTGTAACTAAAGTTTAGATACAGCATAGCCAATTCTTCTGTTGGCCCCTTGAAATATTTTGGAAGGTTTCCAGCAGACCCAATTATTTCAAATATGCTTCAGAAGTTACATTAAGGCCAGCATAACAGAATCTGTGAATGTATTCAGTCCTTGCCCTCTTCCGACCTCTGATTTCTTTCCAAATAAAATGTTTAACATTACTACTTTTTTTTTTTTTTTTTTCCCTTATAGGAGCTTCTGGGGCTCAGGCACTGACATTATTTGAGATGTAAATTATCCAAAACCTAATCGCTTCTTTAGGGTCATGGTTATGTTTTGGAGCAATAACAAAACAGGAAACCTTGTTCCATGATGCTTAAATAAAATAACATTGTCCGTTCTTAGGAGGCTCTTAAAAAGCTCCATAAACACCAGCATGCTTTGCACTAGCCTCGTTCTCCAGGTAGGAAAGTCATTGTCCTAAAAAGCCAAACATCCTCCTCAAAGTTTGAGAAAGAGCAAGAGCAGGAAAAGGTAAGGAACTGAGGTGATCTGAGTGCTAGAAACCATCTTATCTCCCCTAATATTATTCAAAACAGAGTGAATCACTTCTCATTACACAGGAAGACTTGGGAATTAAAAAATAATGATGTAGAAGGAAGGCAAATACGAGTCTTCATCTGACTTATCCCTCTTCCCTCCCCCATTCATAGCCCAGTGCTGTTAGATGTTTAGCCTCAATTGTAGGATTTAGCCAATCTCTGTACAATACCTACCCTGGGGGCTCAGAGGATGAGGTCAGGTTAGGAAAAGCTTGAGAAAGAAAATAAAAGCACAGCAGGCCTCCTACTTTTCAGGTCTTTATCATGAACCATGATGCTATACAGAAAGATTTTTATAAAAAGAAAAAAAATTAAGGAGAAATCTAGAATATCTAATAACTCTGTAACTCAATAGCCTGATAAAGTTCTTGTTTGGTTTGTTATATTGGAAACCCTAAAGAAATTGATCTGAAAACAAAGCAAGGGCCGGGGGGATTTCTCTTCTTTTGTCACAACTTTCGTTTGTTCCAATGCACACGGCGTTCAGCTCCAGTCAGACTTCTTGAGACATCACAAAGAGATCAAGAATCAGCAGAGATCTCTGATGTTTCCAAAAAAGCTGGAAGAGTAAAGAAAAGGTAGCTGAAACTATAACCAGTATGAATCTACTGGTAGGACTGGTCAGCTGGCTGCCTAAAGCAGCTCACCTTTTCTGTGGAGTAGGGAGATTTCTGGTCCTTGCCTTTCTTGTAAAATCCATTCCTGCAGGAACAGTGTAAGATAATCACATTGGAACTGGATCAGTGGAGAAGTGTGAAAAATGTGGCAGCATTCAAGTTTCTATTTGAGAAGAAGCATTTACCAGTCTTGGGAGAGAGAGAATAAGAAAGTGTATAATTCAACATTTCCTTTTGATCTGTAAACTACTTTTTTCTTCTGAGTTAATTTGCTTAAAAAATGCACAAAGAGGGAGGGCAGAGCAAAAAGTAAATGTGCTAAAATGTTTGACAGAAATTCAAATGTTTGGGAAAAAATGCGTTTGTTATTCCACGCACAGAGAGCATCACTATTTCCTTTGCTTAGTTGGGTGCATGAATCCAACGGCAGAAGAGGTCTTAACACAGTATTAGATTTGAGACAAATTCACAAAACTGATGCCCTTTGTCCATTAAAGAAATGTGATCCACTCTAACAACATCACTGTAAATGCACAGTGCAAACCACTAACACGGATGCTGTGCACTGGGGCAAACGTAGGTTTTCAAAGATATTGCTTAATCCAGTAAATTACTGGAGGGTGCATTGATGGAACCACAGTAATGGAAGCACTGTAGTGTAAATACCCATACAGAAGACACAGCCTAGGGGAATCACAAAGAGACGGGCAATACCCTAAACAAAAATGTTAAAGAAAATGTCTTGGATCAGATTATGCTTTTAAGAGGATAACATCACCTGTACTGGGCTGCCCAACCTCTTCTTAATAATACTTTGGATTAATATCACACATGGAAACACCACTTGCAATATGAGCTCACAATAGCGAATGCAGAATGATTAACAGTACTGTTACCCTGAGTCACGCTCTTTCTGTGAGCACAAAGGCCAGCAGCCTCAAGGCAGGTTTCTTGGGAGATCAAGAAGACTGGAAGTGGTCCACCACTGAACGGAGTATTTCTTAGCCAGCAACTGTGTGGGGCAGAGGTGTAGGAAGAGGACATTTGAAATGCACTATTTGTGTTACGGTAAGTCTTGCTGGTAAAAGATGCCCTTTTCCCCTAACCCACATGTACAGGATATGGCAAAAAAAAAATTTTTAATAAAAGAAGGATCATCCTGCCTATCCAGCACCCACTTAATACAGTTTGTTGAGGTGTGAACAGCCCATGTCACTGTGCAAGACAGGACCAGAAGCTTCTCATTCCCTTGCAGCCGGGCTAGTGAAGCCAAAAGCATGCTGAATTCCATTTGCGCTAGACACGCTATAGCGATACACGGTCATGATCACTGCTGAGTTCATCACATTACTGCGCACATTACTGTTGTAGAGCTAAAAATCAGGTCTACAGTACATCTGCAAACAAACATATTTACTGCAAGCCTAGCTCTAATATCACCATAATATACTGTACCCAGTGTGGGAAAGGTAGAAATGAAACATTAGGTGAAGGCAGTCACTCTAAAGGGTAAAACTTACTTTATGCTCACTGCTCCTACCTAAATTGACCTTACCAATTCACTCCACCTGAAGCCAGTCAGCCAACTAAGCATCTAAGTTAAGAACCAAGAAATGCTGGGCTCCCAGTTTGCATTGTGCACCAGAACTGCTTATTCTCTTGACTGACAGAAGGAATGCATGGATTATAGTCTAATATCAGTGCTGTATGACAAATGCTGTGGGACAAAACCAGGCTACAATATATAAAAGCTTAGTTCCTAAGGCACAAAAGAATTGGGTTCAAGTGGTTTATATTTGCTGGTTCCATACAAGTCCCTGGAAATACATCAGAGCAATCTCCAATTTCTAGCATCTCTGAAGTGTTTGATTTTTTTTTTTTTTTAAATAGAAAAAACCCCAGGTCCTTGCTATGCTATAATAAATTAAACTGGAACCCCACATTAAGTCAGTTTGGACTCTGGAGTATTTAAAATCTGTATCCCAATTTTGTGATTTAGACCTATTTATATGTAAATTAAAAAAAGGAAAAGATTACTTCCCTATTATTTCCCTTATGATAAATTAGCCTGAATTAGTGATGAATATAAAGAATTAACTCTTATATTCCTTATGTTTTGCCTCATTTACAAATGTCATAAGAGCCCATTAGACACTTAAAAAAGTATGTCAAGTAAAAATAAAATTCTCTACAGAAAACAAAGTAAAATGTTTAATGATATAATGAAGACTCATTAATGTAATGTTTATTTTTAATATTAAAAATTCACAAGAATTGTCATAGCTCTTGTCTTAACCAGATGAGCTTTTGTAATATTTATTTGCGTTGTAATTTCATAAATATTTAAACATCCATTTTCAAACTTTACTGGTCTTTGCTTTATTAAATACATTTTAAACTTGTTAATATTTGAGGAATATTTTCTCTATGTGCGCAAGCCAGCCATTTTACAATGCCATATGATCACAGGTGTGGGTAGAGAAATTTAGAAGTACAAGCCTCTGGGTAACCTTTCTATACCAACCTACTACCTGATACACCTTATTTCTTTCAGGATATATGTGGACTTGGAAACGGTGTTAAATGTGGCAGGTGGAGAGCAGAGTCAGTCCCCTCATCCCTACTCTTCCTCTCTTCCTGCGCTCTGTGGTCCGCAGCCTCTTTCTCCTGTGTGTGTCCCAGGTGGTGTAAGTAGCAGGTCTAGTTGTCAGGGACTTAATGTCCTATCTTGCACTCCCAGGTACGCAAACAGGGCCATAATCTTGCCGTAAGTAGTGCTTCCATAAAAATCCCGATATACAAGAAAGAAACAATCTATTACTGAGGGATAAGCTTCTGGCCTCTTGGCTCAGTGCGCTATGCTCTTCTCTGAGAAAGAGAAATGAAGGCATAGTGCAGAAGTCCATTTTATTTTGTGCCTGATCTCATCAGTTTGCAAACTTACCAAGACTGAGGTAAATCAGGATGTGAACAGGAGACTTTCTTGAAAGACAAAAGTATTTGAGATAGCATTCAGCATTCTGAATTTAATGTATATATAAATAAATATGGCATGGAGTCTTTCAAGTAAAAAAAAAAAAAAAAAAATCACACATTATCCCTGGAAGCCCTTAAAGTGCAGGTTCATCACAGAACATCTCCCAGGCAAGTAACTACCACAGACGAATGAAATGAACAGCATACATTTTGGGTGAAAACTGGTACAAATTCATACCCTGCTTTAGAGAATGGGCACAAGGCACAAAAATCCTTTGGTCTCTCAGCTTTGCCACTTCCTACATCTTTACTTGTAGACTGAAATAAGATTTCCCACCGTATTAATTAGGGATAAATTCAGCAAATCACGTAAAAAGTGTGTGGCACAAATGCAAAGCTGTAAGTGATACTCAAAGTGTCTTTGAGCTAATTAGCTTGAATACTGTAAGTGCTATCCACACTAGGCTGGTAGTGCCCAGGCTACTACATGCTGGTTCTCAGCAGCAGTAATTACCGCAGGTGAGCATCTACATGCATAAATGTGTAGCTGTGCCCGTGTGCACCTGTGGGTGCGTTGCCTCGGGTACTGCGAAGAGGAATATGCGATAAGCACTGCACTGTGCCATGTAAACATATCCTTTAAGATGAAGAGCCACAGCACCTGCTGAAATCACAGCCATCCCTCCCTCAGCTCCTATACTGGGTATCCAAGCACCACTGTGCTCTCTGCAGCAAGTATGAAGAAACTTTAAGTTCCCCAGCAGATCAAGGTCCAACCAGTAATTTCCTTTTAGGTCTCCTGCTCATGCCAAACGAGCTGGAGAGGTTTCATACCACCTACCCGAGGTGCTTACGCTAAGAGCACTGATACCTCTGGGCTCCTCCAGTTACTGCAGGGGAGAGCCTGCCAGCTCCCATGGCCAAATCAGCCTCCGCCGGACACAAAGCTAAGCTAGAGGTGCCTGTTTATCTTCATGATTATACAAGGGGCCAGCAGTGACTTCTTTGCTCTCACAAGCTCCTCAGTTAATTACTTGAAATTAGATGGGACAATTTTCTTTAAAAGGCCCAATTGCTAATAGCATACAAATAGACAACTAGAAAATAACAAAACCTGCCTATACTTCTAAGCCCTTCTGATACACCACTGTGAGTGAAATACCTAGATATCTTTCAGGAGCATTTTTCACTTCATCTCTCTTGATTTGCCATCCTCTTTATAATTCGTGTAGTAATGTTCATAAACAGTAATTATTTATGCACAGTTATGGACCTCTTGAATTTGATTCTCTTCTCACTTAAGGTATAAATATGGAATAAAATTAGTATGAGTCAGAAAAATTAGGACCCTAAAGACTGGGATATATTTAAAACCACTTACAGTCCTCTAACTTTTTAAAGTGATTTTTTTACTTTAATATTCATTTGGGTTGCAAACACTACAGGGGAAAGTTTACATCCAATCAAGAATACATTTATTGACATACTTAAAAATGCACAAAAGCAGTTCTGTTAATATTAAGTTTTCTAACTCTCTCTCTCCTGGATTAAAACCAAAGCAAGTCCTTTTATCCCTGACATTTTAGCATTTGGAACACATCAAAATGTTTCTTCTACTGCCCTGGAAAGAAATTCCAATTTTCTTGTCCTCCCGTGTTTGAGGCAAAGAAACTAACACAGAATTTACAAATTGAACTCCTTTACTTTTTCAGGGAGAAAAGAAGGAAGGTACAGAATCCAAACACAGAGAGACATCTGTCCCCCTGGGTTGATATCTAAGACAAAACCAGCCTGTGCACCTGCTGA
>NW_010528207.1:82661-91851 GCF_000687285.1 Phaethon lepturus
TGAAATACAAGTTTAAACCATGCATATTTTATTGGACTCACAGAGCAGATAAATAAATAGCTGTGCTATTTAGGAAGTCAGATTAGATGATCTAACCCCTTCTGGCCTTAAAACTTAAAAATCTAAAGACCAATTCTTCTGAGATTCAGATTCAAAATGGAAGAAACGCCTGGCAGGCTCAGGAGATACCAGGAGGATTTCACCACTTTGGTTCAGAGCTTATGAAATCTTTTTCACCATGGAAAAAACAAACCTGAATCATACTTCTTTCCAGACTTTTAAAAAACACTGAAAACACAGTACTAATCTAGATCAGAACAGGCTCTCCTGTCTATCAAAACTTTGAATTTATCTCAACTTTGAAGTTTACAAATTAGATATTTCTTTTTTTTTGGCACTGAACTGAGACATACTGAAAGCAGAGGAGGTGGAGGAAGAAGGAAACAGGTAGAAAACAATTCTGAGAATGAGACCTTGATGTTTGTGTCATAAAACCACGAATAGAGTACTGCCCATCTGCAAAGATTAACACCATCCTGTTTAGCAGCAATCTTACTTTTCAGCTTCTAGCCTCAAGGATAACACCATTATATCCCACTCCAGTCCTAGGCTGCAACATTTCGCATGGTTCTAATTCACTGTGACTTCTGTAATGTATTCATCCGAAGCAGCACTTGCACATATGCAGTTGCTGTTAATTTTAATCTGCTTCGTTATTATCTTTGCTATGTCCTGAAAAGGACATTCAAAGAGTTGTTTTGCTTTTTTTTTTTCCCCTGGAAATGAGTGCTGAGTGATGCTCACCATAAATTAATTTTTCAAGCTTTGTAGAGGTTATGTAAATTTGCAAAATGTTCTTCTGATGTTTAAGCCACAATTTGACAACAGCTTCAAAAACTGGTCGAAGAACTCTTCTTGCTAGCATCTGCTTGTTGAAATATGTGTAATGACATGGTTGTGTAACACTTCCCATTGATCTTTGAATGCCAGGTGATCACTCAAGCTAAAAAAATGCATGTGCACACAATGGAAAAGGGGAATTTAGATCTTAAAAGCAATGGAATGAGGGGGGAACAAAGTGGTAAATTCCCTTCACCTTCTTTAAATTAGTATTTTAAAAGACCCAGTAACAGATATAGCCACAATGGTAACTAAAACCCTTTTGACTATTGTTATTCATTCCTACTCCTGTTCTTGTTAACTATTTTGTCTTCCTTACCACAGCCCAGAAAAGTACTTTAAATTGGGATCCTCAAAACAACTCCCAGTGTAGGGTTTTTTTAAAGTAAAGTTTAAAGCAGCTCTACTGCTTGTGGAAAAATGGGAATCACTGCGATTTCCTTTGAGGTTCAGCTGTTTGAGAAAGCACTCACTTAATTAAAGCAGAAGGGAAACTGTTTTACAGTGTCTGACATTCAATGTCTGTAATGCTTTTGTCACAAATGATGTCTCTTTTCAGCAACATGGTCTCCTTGCCACCAACATAAGGCTTAGTTTAATTTAAAATACAATTTAAAGTTTTATACATGGTGGGAACTCTCTCTGTCAAAACACTCTGCTGAACACAATGGGTGCAGCCTCCTTTCAAGCATGCTGCGTTACTTTGGAGAAACACAGACACACAGTCAGTGCTGCAGAAGTATCCGAAATGATACTTAGAGGATAGCTGGTGCTGCTGGGCATTTCCAGGAGAAAAAGATTTCAGCATATGGACACATGTGACAATAAATAATAGAACTCCAATGTTATCAGAATAATCTCTCTTATTTGATAAGCTGGCAAATTTTTACTTCCTCCAAATATATAAAACTTAACTATACTTATATATAAAAATGCAAATAAATCTGCAACTTTATTCACCAAGAAATTAAAGGACTTGAGACTCTCAAGTGAAAATGTAGCAGAAAATACAATCCAGAACATATTTTTCCCCCGTAAACAACTTATCTTTATTTTCAAATAGCTTTATTTTATCATGGAGGTAAAAAAACTCAGCATGAGTTATCTAAAAAGCAGCAAAGAAGAATTGGGATTAGTTATGAGCAAGAAAGAGTTGTGTAAAATACTGCAAGTGACAAAAGTGCGTAGCAAGATATGCTTGGCTTTATTACTTCTTCAGAGCAAACAGGCTGTATATGATACTTAGATTAGCAAACACGTTTCAGAAAAATACATTGCTCTTCTACCAAAAGGAAAAAAAAAACCCTATTGCAATGAAACCCTCATCCACTTCCCTAGTCAAGAGTCAATTATTTATGGAATTTC
Source organism: Phaethon lepturus (assembly GCF_000687285.1). Classification (NCBI taxonomy): domain Eukaryota; kingdom Metazoa; phylum Chordata; class Aves; order Phaethontiformes; family Phaethontidae; genus Phaethon; species Phaethon lepturus. The sequence continues at coordinate 84,927 of NW_010528207.1, forward strand.
TAAATAATGAATAATGGCATTTTTTTAGAGAGGTATGCTTTTGATTCTTAAAATGTGCTTGTGTTCTCTGTGAGAACAGGTTTCATTAACTGGTGACCTAAGTAATGTCATACATCATCTTGCACAAATGAATGCTCCCTGTCCAGTGGAGTTACACCATTGCAAGCTGAACCAGAGGCTTTCAGGGAGCTCTATTCATACGTTCTGCGACAGAATTTGGAGTAATGTCAAAACTACTATTTAGTCAGTAAGTGACTTGAATCCCTTGCTTCCAAAATATGGAAAAACACTTAAGAATTTACTTTCCACAGCACAGCAAAAATGACAAGCAAAACTACTGTGGATTTCTACCTAAATAAGTGAGCAACAGATTTATGAAATCCTTCTTCCAGGACACAGACAAACTATTGCCTTTTGACTACATGTGGGCCTGAATTTGGAGATATTAAAACGTAAAATACTGGGAAACAGGAACTGTTGGTACTGGACATTCCTGATTGCATTAACCTTGTTAGGTGGCATTGTATTTCTGTGCGTAAGTCACAATGTCATTTGCCACATTTTCACTAGTGGTGCAGGTGAACATGCATGGCAGATACTCAGTGAGACCAGGATGATTTGAAGATGGTGCAGATAGCTCCTGCTATACTTTTGCTAATTTCAGTGTCTTCGCCTTGAGTTGACCTGACAGATTATAATGGTTCATTTGCTGGTTTTTTTTTTTAATATTTTCTTTCTTCAATATCTGTTTGGTCAGTGTTCTCACAACTTCTTGTCATGTTGTGGCCTTGTGTATTTTCAATTAATTCTTATGTTAATTATTTGTATTATTTTGAAAAGTGATGAGATTTTGAAAGCTATTGTTATACCCAAAGTCATTGGAAAAGTCAGTATCAGCATCAGGTCTTAACTTTTACACAAGGACATGAATACAGATTTAAAGAGTAATTGGCAAAGGCCCAAAGTTTGGAAGGGAGCATGTGGATAAGCACCAAAAAAGGGCATCCTTCTCAGAGCTTCACCTCGACTATTTTCCTTGCTTTTCAAAATTTTGTGGAAAACCTTCTTAGCCCAGTTTTAGCACAAGATTCCCAGTATTTCCCACATCTGGTCAGGTTAGTCAAACTGTCAAGGCAGACTTTCTAATCGTACTTCAACACTTTATACGAGCTGAAGCTGGCAGCAGAGGAACGTGAAAACACAGCATGACAGGAGAGAAAGTGACAGATCTCTTCCAGAATCCACAGATTCACTCTGAGTTTCTGGTAAAATTTTGGGCTGGTTATTTCTCTTGACAAACTGGTGATGGATTTCCATGGAGCCAGACACTGAGTTTGACTGAGAAACACTGCCCTTCCGCTCATGAAACTTTAATTTAGCTTTTGTTATAACAACAGGAACCTAGTATGTATGACTAAATAAATTCTAGTTTAGTTTATACAAAATACTGCATAAATAACTACAATGAGCTATAATGTTCACTCTCCCCCAGACAAAACATGTAAATAAATAAAGTATTTAAAAAGCCAAAACTTAAGGACAACGTACTAGGTGTGATGTCCTCCAGTTTGAACTACTTCAGTAGCTTTTTTAGTTGTGTATTGTGCATGCTTGTTTATCTGTGCCATTTTTCTGTATCTGAAACTCATCCTCTAAAATGTTCACCTGCATGTTCTGCAGGTGAACATTTTGTAAGCATAAATCATGTGTTTCCCTTCTGCTCTTTCTTTGAGAGTAACTAATTTCTACTGCTTATTTAAACTGGCAGAGTGCCTGCTTTATTATCAGTTAAGAACGTGTGCACAAAAATAACACCAGTTTGCATAATTGTCATGAAATAAGACAGGCTTTTTTAGGGGTAACAATCTGGTAACTTCATAATAAATCTGTCTGGAGCAATCGTAATTACACAGTAACTCATCTTAATACATTTGTATTTGCAGCAGATGAATGTAGTGATAAGAAGTCCCCCTATCATCTGTGATTCACTGAAATGAGAAATTGCATACAGAACCATCATATAATACAACTTCTCGAGCTTTCTACCCTCTCTTAAAAGCTTACTGCAAGAGCCCAGGGGTTTGTTTATCTAATCCGGAAAACAGTTTGAATTTTGTTTTTATTTTTTCCCCATAGCCAATGATATAAAATAACATCAGAAGTAAAATATCCAGTGTGTGTTAAATTTGTATGCATTCAAAAATCTGAACATATGCTCCTTAGTTCAATCAGTACCACCAGTTGTGCATGTAAATTGGTTAATTGCCTGTTTACCTCAATGTAATAAGCAACTATTCAATGAATACAAGGACATGTACACATACGTGTCTTCTGCATCATCCCAATAAAAGACTCTTTGCAAATATAGCAATATGTTAACTCCACTTTTATAGGGGGTGATGATAAGAAACAGGTCTGAGGAAAAAGTCTTTGCTTGGCAGAGGAGCACAACAAAGAAAGGAAGAGTAAAAGTTGTGATGTATTCCATACAACTGGATAATGACAGTATGCTCTAAAACTTGTTCCTATGAATGGAAAGTTGAAAACAGCTATATGAGCTCACATCAGTGCTGATAAGAACACAGAAAATGAGACAGATTTTACCATATACAAGACAAGCAGGAAACTGCACAAAGTTGCACAAAATTGTTTGTTAGTAACCATAAGCAAAAACTTGAGGAAAAACAGCTTAGAGAAGCACCACAACCTCTCAGTTATATTCCTACAAACCTCTAAAACTGGGACTCTAAACTGATACGTTCATAGAATCACAGAATCATAGAACAGTTTGGGTTGGAAGGGACCTTTAAAGATATTCTTCTACTATAGTCTCACTTGTTGCTGGACTTAGCTTTTATCAGTCCTCGTGCCACCGCAGCCACTCAACAAGTTGTTCTCCTCACTGTGCCTTCAAATTCTATTTGTTTTTCATCCCCAGTCTTCCCTCTCATTTACTTCCCACCTTACTAAATCATATAAGGCAGATGCGGAGAAATCGCGAGTCTGTATCACTGCCTAAAGCAGGAGTAACCACACCCAAGACATTCCTGAGAGATGTTTATCTGAGTTGCTTTTAAAAATTTGCGGTGCGTGAAAATCCATAACCTTCAGAATTGCTGTCACTAGAAGAAATGTTTTCTTAATGTCTCTTTCAAGTTCCCCTTGATAAAATTTAAGTCTAATACTTCTCATGTTGCACACTTCTATTTTCTCTAAGTCTCCCCAGTTCCTTCTCACTTCCTATTTCATCTCTCTCAGTTATCAACCCCACCTATTCCTCATAAAGTAAAACCAAGGTTTTATTTTCAATGACAGACAATGCTCAGAAAGACATACACCCACCTTCATTCTGCTTTGGATGATATTCTTTCCTGCTTCCTTCCACTCTCTCTTTTTTTTTTAACCCTTCAGGCTGTAACAGAGAACACACAGTACAGAACCCAGGAAGTTATCAGTGCCTTGGAAAAACAATCATTAGATTTCCCAAAACCCTGAGATCTTGATGATCTTCTATGGACAGAGTTATGAGAAGAAAAGGTGCCAAGTATTTAAATCAAGAAAAAATGTAATCCAACATTCATATCTATCGCACCGGTTTATCATCTCTAGCACTACAAATGTTAAACACAAAACTGTCAAAACAGAAGACACATAGTCTACAAATCTGGTTCCCTGAACATGGACTTAGTACAGCAATTCTTAATTGCCAGTAAGGTAAATCTGAGAAGATTCAGACGAGAAGTTCATGTGCAGTGAAATGTTATTGAAAGTTGCGGGTGGGGGAACGTAAAGGATATGTAGGATTAATATAATGTTGATGAGAAAATTTTAAGATGAGGCTCAGGGAATTAACTCCAGATGCAATCTGATCCTTTATGACATATAACTAATTACCCAGGCAATAAAAAGAAATTAAATTGATTATTTTCTTTGACTCTTTGGTTCTAGGATTAATGTATAAAGCACAATATTTGGTTCTATTTTCACAGAGCAAGAATGACTTTTTCAAGGAAAAACACCTAAACTTAATTTGGAGGCATAGAGAGACAATGGCAGAACTCTCTCTCTAAAAGAGAGAATCCTGCATTGATGAACTAGAGGATCAGACCTGCAGACAGAAATTTTTTAAAGAAATTGAAAGAAAATAGAAAATTAGTACGCTCTAAGTAATGATTGGGGAAAAGTAAATAAAGACACTTTCTTGCCAGTTTTGGTCAAGAATGACTGCAAAAAGAAAAAAACCCAAATCTCTTGTTCTTTCTGAATTGGATGAAGAGCTATAAATATAAATAATAATAAAAATGCAGAATAGTGTCTTCAAAAGAAGTATCAGGCATCCGCTACTGCAATGGAAAAGGCAGAGATCTTGACGGTTTGGTGTCAGTTCTTCAGGAATTTATTTATTTTATGGTAGTGGCTAGAAATATTGAGCAGGTATGAGGGCCCTGTTGTACTAATCACTGTATGCATAATAATCTCTGCCTCAAAAATCTATACTGGAAATGGCTAAAATAAGTTACAGATACATAAAACATAAGTGAGGTGGAGGGAAGGGGAGGGAGAGGGAAAATGTATGCCATCAAAGTGGATGCTTTCAGTTGGTCCTCACTCACCGCTGTGCATCAGTAGCTTGTCGTGTATGTCAAAGACCAAGAGGAAAAAAGCTTTTTCTCAGCTCAGAAAGCAACACATATTCTTGGAAAGACGATGATTACAGTTTTCAAATAGAGAAGGAGGGAAGAGAGAGGACTAGTAACTATCTTTTCTGGGGTCCAGCAGTTCACCCTTATTTTGCATTCATTCCACACATGGCCATGGTCAAAGGTGCAATGCTGCACTGTTGAGATAGTACTAATTTCAAGCTATATTTAGTTTTTGCCAAAAACATGTAGATATATCATTATAAGATGTCTTGAAAATGTTACACTGTTAGTCTAGACCACATTTCGAAACTATTGTTTTAATATCAGTTATCTCTTCTGCACTTGCCTAGGCTAACCTCATCTCTATCGTGCCAGTCTCAGCTACCTTTATACCACATTTACAACCAAGTCTGCCAGCACACTTTGAGTTTCAGAATAGACTGAGTCAGAAACCTCCCCTTATTTTTAAACATCACTGACAAACTCAGGTTACAATACAGAATGTCCTGTTGGGTAAATGCACCCTGGGCCGAAGACACCTCTAATGCAACTCTGCCAAGCTTGAGATGATGCAAGGGATGCATTTAATGCTTTTCTCTTCCTGCTCAAGCTGGCATGAAGTCATTATGAGAGCCAGAATTGACACTGGATACAGTTTTACTGCTGCAAATAAATGAACATGACTAAAAGGAGGAAATAGGAACAATGGAGAACTTTGTTTCATTATTTCCTCTCCAAATCCTGAAGCTGATGGGTTTTTTTTTGACACTACCACTGAATTTCAGGTGACCCACAAAGTGTCATTCGCACATGGACAAAACCTCTCAACAATCAAATAGAAGACAAATACAGACTGTAGAGTTGAAGATTAAATAGACTTTCATATGAATTGAACACAACATTTTCAGTAAATTACAAACAGACTCTGTTTAAATGATTATCATGTTAAGTATTTTCCTCACACACTCAAAGCTGTTTAGTTAGCAGATTTCTATAGATCTGATTTCACAAGATACATTACACGGGGAATGCTCCAATACTAGCTTGTAATATTTCCTGACCTTGTGGTGTTCTCCGACTACTGCCATAATATAACTATATGATCTCCCGATTCACTTTATTGATTTGTTCTTTACTGTTTTAATGGAGACAGGCACGAGGGTGCCTTCAGCTGCTATATAGCTTCATTAGCCAAACGTTACTGCATTTACAAGAAAGCTTAGTGCAGAACCTTCTCATAGGCTTCTGTTGGAAGAAGCATGCCTGGTCACTACATTTCCTTGGCTGCTACTGCACTGTAACGTCGCACATGTGGAATTATGAGGCTTCATGTTAAAATCTCAGAGGCCTTTGCTTATTTACGTGGTATATATCTGAGATGAAACTTTGAAAAATCTCCTTAAGTCCTGCCTGTCTTCCTCTGTGCAACAGAATCAAACCTGTCTGTTAGGCCTCCTGTGTCTGTGACAGGGAAGACAAAGGAGCACTGACTTTTCTCTTCTTAGTTTAAGTGTGGGCATTCAAGATCTGGGAAGGGGCTTTTTGCCATTACATTAACTACCATTAATGTTGTTTCTGAAGTACAGAGTTATATTTTCAAGAAGAGTGTCCTGATTTTGGTCATACAGAAGGTAGAAAAGCATCAACAATCTTGCCAATGCAAAAGGACTCTCAGGAACCACCTCTGGCAACCATGTTTGGGAAACATAAAGGTTGTAACAAGTCAGCCAGGGGTAACGTCTTTGTTTCTTGACCACCTCTTACCTCTGGGGCACCTACATTTTCACAGTTCATTGATATTCTGGAGTTGCAAAAAGTGATTTTGACTTTCTCCTTTAACTTTAAAATATTCCAATAGCAACTGTTAATTTTATTTTTCAAAAATTCTACATAAGCATTTATCTCAAGGACTGAATAAAAAGATTCAAGCAACCTTAGAATATAGATAGCTAGGCAGTAACTAATTTGTTATCTTTGATACACCAGAGGTGAACAGATTAAGCCAGCTAGTTTGCTATCTACTAGATAAGAGAGGAATGTATTATCATTTTCTCTGATTAGTATCTTGTGCAGGTAATTATACTTCTCCTTTGCACATAATTAAAGTGAAGGTTGATTTCCATTCATTCTTCACAGTAGTAAAATTATCAAGTTACTTCTCAACTAATTATTTTCTGTAGTATAGCCGTGTTGCAGATCCCTGTCACATTTCATTTAGCAAACACAAAATAGCTCTGAATAAGACTTATCACAGCCTGGGACTTTTATGCTATTAATTTGTA
>NW_010528207.1:91882-100977 GCF_000687285.1 Phaethon lepturus
AGATGGATGCTATCCAAGCTGAAAATGAATTTCATTCCAAAACATCCAATCAGTTTGGATTTTTTTAATCTAGAACTGAATCTTTTGCCTTTTTACAATCTCTATCTTTTGTTTGTTTAATTTGTCCTTAATTTGTTCAAGTTCACAACATTTTGTTTGGCAAAGATTCAGTGAATTAACTTCTTTGGATAAACTTTTTCTCTGATTATATTAATTTCATGTGACTCTCAGGGTGCTAAATATTGCAGTGATATGTGTTTGTTGGGATTTGTTCTTATGCGATTTTTGAGACACAGGTAGAAACACCACCAGCATTGTGATTTGTAGAGAAGTAGCCATGCAGAATAAATTGGCAAGAAATCCCTAGATTATCAACAATTGCATTTGTTGGTTGAAACCACCTTTTTAAAAGACAATTTCTTTTAGATTTTTTCTGCCAGAAGCACTTAAAGGACTCTGACTGAAACTGCTGTCATTTGCAGAAGGAAAATTTAGCTCCTGCTATTATTTTCCATCTTTCCATTTAGCATCCTTTTGAAATAGCTCTAAATTACATGGTCTGCCCAACTCCTGATTCTTAGATTTTATGTCACCCTACTTCAATGGTTTTTCCCCTTTCTAACAGTAAGAACAAAACGTAATTACTATTACCATTCTGCAGGTGTCAAATTTAAAGCCATCCTTCAGCTGCTACCACTTGTGGTGATTTTTCTTCTCCTGTTCATTGTCCTGCTTGGTCATTGTGGTTCTTTGTTGTGCTTCAAAAGCACAAGTTCTGCACATTATTTTTTCTCCTCAAATGTACTTCTTCTCTGCCAATTGGATCAATTTGATTCCATTACAGACCTCTCAGAGCTGGATTCTCCCCTCTTATTCCAGAGTAACTCCACTGAAAATGATCTTTTTCTTGACTTGCTTCACCAAAAATTGGAGTAGAAACTCCCTTGTCCTTTTTACCCCTTTTATTTTTCTCTCTTTTCCTTTCACAGCATTGAGATGTAGTATTTGTCTACAACAGTCCTTTATCTGTGCTAGACAGTAACAAATTTCAGTTCCCCCCACCTCCACTGCTATATCCCTACAGACTTGATAGCTTGAGATTTTAACATGACCCTCCACATTAGCTTTTGCTCAACTCCTGGCTACTGCAGTTATCTGATGTCTGATGTGTTATGAAATATTTTTCCTTCTCCTTTATTTCAGTCTGCACTACGATAATTGGACATATTGTCTCAAAGATCTAATCCCCTTCGTTCGCCTTTCTGCTGTGGCTTTTTCAGTCTGTTTTCACTGCAGTCCAGGCAAGGTGCCATCAAAAGCCTTGAACAATCCTGAAAAGTGCAGCCCACCTCTGTCAGCTCCCAGTTCCATCTTGAAAATTCTGATGTCTGCAAATAATGGAGACAACAACCTACCTTCCCTATGACCCCCACAATTTATGACTCACTTATAAAATATTTGAAAAATAAAAACTTTTAATCAGGTACACCACTCAATAACTTTTTTCCCCCAGTTAATTTAGTGCTAGATGGGCAGCAGGGAAGAACTAAGCCAATTTATCCACAGTCAAGGTGCAGCACAAACAACACATACTTCCCAATACCATTTGATCATTATGCTTCAGGGACAGTCCACGGAGAAGCATATTTAAAATATAAGAGGTAGAGCTCTGTCACCATTCCTGCAGGCACTGATCCAATAGAGCACTTGAGTACACCCACGGTCTGATTGATTTCAGTGCAACTACTATATGCTTAAAGTTTCTCGTGTATTTAAGTGTTCTGCTGGATTGAAGCCACAATCCCTTGATTCTGATAGAACTGGCCAGTGCCTGTTAAGTACTTCAGACAGAGTTTCGTGAAGATAATGCTTGTTCACTGGGACATGGTTTGTGATCACCAGTTTGATCATGCAGCTGACATTCAGCTATCTTAAAATAACTGTTCTGTTCTGGCAGTATTACCTAGAAGTAAAAAAAAAATCCTCCTGTTCTGTTGCACCTTACCTAAGCTAGCTAAAAGAAGTCTTGACCACCTCAAACTTAATAAGTTTATTTTACAGAAATTAAGGAAAATGTCTAGGTTCTTTCTTAGAAAATGATCAATTAAGAACTGCACTCTAAACTAAATTTTGTATCTGGCATTTCAAATGGCTTGTATTAATGCTTGAGCTAGTCCTTTCTTTGCTTTTTCTTAAGGGGTTCTGCATGTGTTTCTGCTTTTCGTTCTACAATAAATAAAAGTGAATATAAGAAAATGAAGAAAGAAAATATATTCTACCCTTTTCACATCTGAAAGCAACTAATGCTATTTTTTTTTTTTAACTAAAAATAGGTTTAAGAGATACCTCTCTCAAAAGAATCCTGTCCATGGATATTGAAACTGTAAGTCATTCAAGTTCATGAATGAAGGTCCTCTAAGGCCAAGGAGAGAGAAGCTCAAAGACTGAGCACCTGTCCAGGAAAGGAATTTAAATTCAAAGAAGGAATAAGGCACTACAGGGTCTGCATTACCTGGCCACTGGTGCATGCCTTTGGTGCTTTGTTAGGATCAGTGCCAGGTTTCAAACAGCCAACAGCTAAGGCAATATCCACTGAATGGGCACTCCAGTAAGGTTAAATGTAGCTTACTCTGAGAAAAAACTACGCTTTCTAATTATTGCAGTGCTTTGAATACTGTAAAGAGATAGAACACAAATAAGCATTTTAAGAATTGTGCTTCTACATTGAAAACTATTGACAAATTGCATCATCTTATATACACATTTTGTTGATTTGCTAATTGCTGTTAGCAGTGATGATTTAACACACACATACAAGAATATTTCTTTGTTGTTTCATTCTTCACCAATGTAATTTTTAAATGGATACCAGCTACAGGGCAGTTGCACAAGTGTCCTCCAGAAATTTTGTTACACAGAGTGAAACAACAGGAAGAAAAAATACTAGTTTTCTTTAAAGAACAAAAAAAATTCTTTTTTGCTTGAGATGATGTCTCAAGTATGTGTCAAAATTGAATATACTACATTTAACTATTTATTTATCTTCTCTAGTACACAGACACAGAACAGGAAGAAAATACTGAAATCTCTGAAATGATTTCTGAGGCATGAACTGAAATCAGTGCTATTCATCCCCCAAATTTGCATATTTTCAGGTAGAAGAGCCATTGTTTCCAACAAATAAAGAAAAACAAGGATCAAGAAAACCAAGTGATGATAATAGCCAGTTCTTTTTCAGAGCTTTTCATCTACAGATATCAAAACAAGATGGTTTACTTGGCAAATATAGATTGCAGAACATTGCAACTACTTGTGCAAAAAAAAAAAAAAAGAATCCAACAAACAGGGCAGATTTCTGCATCGAAATTGAGCGTGATGTTTGCCATTGTTATCAAGCCTGTTCTCCAACTCTTCTGGACTTGTAAAATCCAGGAATAGATGCAGATCCCTTATCTTTTCTCCTTTAAAACCCAAGCATAAGGATATAGAATAAGGAACCATAACCTTATTCCCAAGTATATTCAATCCAGTATTCAGAACAAAGTCAGACTTATACCATAATCACTACTGATACTAGGGTCCATCCCAGGTTTCTGGGCATGCAGCATTCAGCAGCATGTTTCGCCTTTAAATCCTTTCTTTTACAAATCCTAATCCTAACTAAAGCCTACTCATGGCTTTAAAGCCACAAAAATTACTTCCATCAAAATAAAATATGGACCATCAACCCTTTAACTAGCTGTCCAATGCCTAGAAGATCCAGCCATAAACTGAGCTCTTTCCAATCCCACTTCAGCATCTGGTTCATAATACCTTTAACCATTTTTCAAGTGGCGAGAGTGTAAATGAGAACTGCATACAAACTGCTCCTCCCTTGTCTGTTTTCAGACTACACAGAATACAGCAGATCCAGAAATCAGCAGTAAGCTTACTTCAGCCTTATTTCCTTCCCAAAATCCTGCCCCAATACTAACCCTGTTCTTAGCTGTAACTGGAATTCTGCATCAGACCAAAGCATCAAATACTCTCTTGTCACTGCTATTAAATTTTAACATCTGCATCCAGAAGGATGTCACAGTAAGCGTCAGTAAAAAATTATTTTTTCTTCCTAAATCTTAATCCTAATCATTTAATTAGTTGAGCCTCACTCAGGAGGACAACTAGAAAAAGCAGGTTTTTATCATTCATCTTCACTGACATTATCATTTACGCAAAACTATCCAAACTTACCCAAAGAAAACTCTTAAATGCATCTTTTGCTAAAATTAGCCTGAAACCCAAGCTTAACCACAGACACCTCTATACAGGGGAGTCTAAACACAAGCAACTCCTCCCCACTGACCTCAGCTCTCATCTCAGATTTCATGGACAGGGAGAATACTGCAATAAAGCTAACTCAGAAATTTTTCTTTTTTAAATCTAACTTAACATAACCATTTCTCTCATTTGAATCCAGATGATTTGTCCCTGATGAAAACTAAACATTATATATTTTTCCATACCTATACTCACATTTACCCTAGAAAAGCAGCAGTACTGTGGAAATAAACTTGATTCATAAATACGTCTTTTCTCTATCCCTAATCCTATCACTAACCTTAACGATACCCAGGAGAGCAGAATCCAGAAGAAAACCAAACAGTTGTCATTCCTCACTGCTGACAACCTCACATCCTACAGTTCCACTTGGTGTAGAAAACAGCATTCGGCCTAACTCAGAAATGTCTCTGTTCACAAATTCTTAATTCTAATCATAATCCCTCAACCACAACCCTAGTGCTAACCTTTACCATATCAGAGGCCCAAAACCTAGAAGGCAGCTGATATCAGCCCCTCAAACATCATGCATTTAAGATGAGTGCAAATTCATCCTGCATTTTCCTGCCCTAGAGAATATAGAAATAAATTTGACTTAGAAACGTTTGATTCCCCAGACTTCCCTTATACCCAGCTTTCACTGCAACTGAGGGACCGTTACGTAGCCAAATACTGAACATCAGGCACTCATTCCTGATAAGACTTGCAGTTATTCTACATTTTTGAGCCCCTAAAAATGTAGCAATAAACTCAATTGATACAGATGTGTTTTTCCACAGCTCTTCTTTAGTCAATTCTAGGTGACCAGTAGCAATTATTTAATTCATTTTTTAATTTCCCGTCCAAACGGAAACCCTAAGTCATACATTCTTTCTTTAACCCTAAACCTGAACCCTATTCCCAACCTTAACTCAACATGTAACTATATCAGTGTGACCAAGGCAGAGAAGAAAACATATTAGTCATTCATTTTGTTTGACAAAAGACCTAGAAACCTCCTGGAAATTATATGTGCTTCTGTGCCTAGGGGAAAAAACAAGCATCAATCGTTCCTCACTGCTAACACTTTCTCTTATATTTCCAATCCATACAGAATGTGGAATTCAAATCAATTCATAGACAAATCCTTTCCAAACACTAATCTTAATCACAATCTTTTCATCCAAACTGAACTGTTATGCTAGATTTTATAGTACCTATGATACTGATACCTGCACAAAAAGTCATCTCTACCAGCCTTACACGCACCTCTAGTTTCTTCACCTTCTAGAACGCAGCTTTAAACCCAGCTCCTCCTCTGTCTGCAGCCTCAATTCTGACAGCAATGCCAAACATAGCCATGACCTACACTGGGCCATCAGGACACAGCTGAAAATGCAATGTCAGTGTCTTTTCCCTGCTGGTAACTCTCCTCTTTTCTGACTTCTGGGTGTCACTGAATGAAACACAAATGTAATGTATAAATGTATATTTTCACACTTTTACCTCTATCCCTTCCCTGGTTAGGCTTCTTTTGACCAAGACTGAATATCAGCCTTTAGCCCGTGCAGTAAACTAGTGCCCACCGCAGGTTTTGAGGCCACACAGAATACAAGAATAGACTTGACAATCTAATGCTTTCATCTTTTTCAACGCCCTAACCCTAATCTTCACTAGATACTTAATCACAGAAAGAACTTACATTAAAACCAACACCTGTTATAAATCCTTGCCAATGCTTGCACTCATCCTACTTTTCTGGGCTATACAGACACTGCAGTGACAAGCTAAATATATAAACCTTGATTTTCCCACACTCAGACTGGCACCTAGTTCTAGCTTTAAAGTCAGTTATGTGGCATAAGCAGTACCTACAGCAAAAGTACTCATTAGCCACACTTCCCTGTTGACACATAGGCTCACCTCAGATTTCCAGACTTTGTAGAGATACCGGTTTCTCTATCAAGCATGGCATTGCATGTATGTTTGTGCGTGTGTGTTTATGCACTGTATACGCAGTGCATTTCTTTGGTGTTTTTTCCCCTCGTTCCTTTCCCAAAGCATCACCATACCCCTAAGAAAGTTTATGTATTCAAGCAGACTGAGCTGTGAGGTAAAATACTGATATCCAACTACTTCTGTGGAGACAACAGTCTCCAGAACGGTTAAATGCCTGCTGGTAATTTGTTTTACAACAACTGTACTGCTCTGCCAGAAAAGAGCAGCCGTTCCTTGTGCTGCTTCATAGTCTGCTCCTCTGCTAGGGCCTGGCAATGCCCAAAGTTGTGCTGTGCCTCAGGGTCCTGTAGCAAACCTTTTATTGGCGGGGACAGGGACTATTCAAATTTTATAATGAAAGATTAACTTCCTGGCCTTTCCCAGTAAAAGGAAAACCGTGGCACTTTGGGATGTAGTTTAGCAGGCATGGTGGTGTTGAGTTGACGGCTGGACTTAATCTTAGAGGTCTTCTCCAACCTTAATGATTCTATGATTCTAAACAACAGTGCCTTTCAGCATTGTTTGGTCATTTTTCATCCTGAGCAGGAAATTGCAGAGCTGTTGGAACAATCCTCCTTAACACCTTGTGACTTCTTCACATTTTCTGTTTCCCTGTGATACGGGCAATCGGACAAAAGTTATGAGGACAAAACTGTGAGTGGCCACCCATTTCTTTGCATAGATAGCTAAATTACAAAGTTATAGCACTCTTATGTGATCATGAATACATTAACTATTCCTCTTATTGAACTCTGAGGGCTGCTGCTCATTACCCTGATGGAGGATCTATTACATTTTATAGATGAGGCATTTCTTAAATGAACTTGCATCTCGTATATACCATAAGGAATGTAAACCTAATGATAAACACAGAATATCAAATAATCAATGGAACACTCACACTGAACTTGCTCTGCAAACAGTTTATCCACCAGATCAAATGAAAACTATTAATTGAGCAAGTTTGAACAAACACATCCATAACAGTCTTGATCTCCTCAGACAATGTGCAAACAGTTTAAATGAGCTCAGTCACACTAGTTCCTCTTGACAAAATCTTCCTCTTTGAACCTGCTTGCTGACAGATCTCTCTTACCTCTAGGTGAAGACACCTATAGGGTATGAAAATGACAACTAACAAGATGGAGAGGTTGTGGTAGTCACACAGCACATTAACGTGAAAGGAGCCCCCCAAGCTCTCCCTGAGTCACAGTGTGACCTGCCAGCTTTCAAACTCAAGTGCTCATTCTACGCAGACATGCATTTACTCATGCAAGCCTAGGCAGATTGTGGGGCTTTCGTCTGGAAACTTTCTGCTGTCATGACCTACCTACAACAAGAAAAAGAAGAAATTCAAGCAAATACAAGCAAAGCAAAAAACAATAAATCACCACCAAACCCACTGACTCAGTGGTGCACAAAGAACAGTCAAGACCAGCTTTACTGTTCCTTCTCTTAACATTAGCTTTGAGTTTTGAGCTAATGATTTTTGAGTAAGTTGATTGCCAGGTAAACCATCTAACCATTGGGCACTCCACACACTAGCAGCCAAGGTCTTCTAGAAGACAAACAAAAGCATTTAACCTGCACCCATACAACTGCATTTAATAAGTTGGTAAGAAAGCAATCAGCCAAAATGTCACACTAACATGTAACTTTGCAGCACTTATGATGTCTGATAGTTCAATGTTTTTTTTAAAGTGTATTGAGTGACAACAGTTAAAGCCAAAATACAGGGAACTAGACTTCAGGTGCAATAGTAAATCTTCTCTGAATACGTATCCCGCACTCAGGTATGCAAAATGAACAGAATAATGCTGGAAACATAGCCTACATAGAACAGCACATGGCACGAGTGTCAATCAGTTCAGGTTATGCATGACTTTCAAATTATCAGATAAAAGCAGGGTTTTTTTTTAATTATCAGACACATTAAAAATTAATTATTATTGCCATGTATTGCAAGCTATAATTTGCTTCCAGTATCAACATAGATTTGTGTTTCTTACTTCAAGAGGCAGGGGCTTTTCCAATAACTTCATTTGTTTGAGGACACAGGAAAGGAAGTTTGTGAAATATGTCTGAGTTCCATGTCATTTCAGAAATTAACTACTTGATCTTTTAAAGCTTCTGAAAGTTGCTAGAGAACTACCTAACTTGTCAGAATTCACATGCTAAGCACATAAAAGTAAATATTTTCAAGTTGAACAGCATGCATAAATTAGGAATCAGTACTGATAGCTATTAGGAACGGGTGAGAAATAATGGTACACATCTCAGTGATTTTTTCAGACTACGTAGATTTTTGAAAAACATTTTTTAAAGATAACAGGTGCTGCTGTGAGATTTTTAAATTAAACTTCTGTTGTGTACAGCACTGAAGAATGCAAAGCACATCTTATTCAAAAGATCTATCACCCACAGAATCAGTATGCAACTCACTCATCATTAGAGTGAAACATTTCAGTTTACTGTCTCTAGGTCTAACTTATTTTCAGATTCAGCCTTTCTGCTTTTTCTTATCGTTTTTTGGCTATGTAGAGGGTTGGCTAATAAATAAGCAGCTCAGGCAGAATGATAAGAAGCAGAAGAGCAAACCATGAAATTAATTTGGTAAAGCAAAGCAAACTTTAAAATCAAGGTAAGACAAAGAAAAAAAAAAAAGATTCTTGTAGCTGATTGACTTTGGCTGGATGCCAGGGGCCCACCAAAGCCGCCCTATTGCTCCCCTCCTCAGCTGGACAGGGGAGAGAAAAAAAAAAAGAAAGGTTCATGGGCCAAGATAAGGACAGGGAGAGATC
>NW_010528208.1:0-471 GCF_000687285.1 Phaethon lepturus
GTAGTGTTTTCATCAATCACTTCAGTGGCAGAGAGGAATGCTGAAAGCAACAGGAAAACACACATGGATAACAAGTGGCTCAGAGGCTGGTGCCATAGGCAGAATTTTGGTTTTTTTAACCGTGTGGCAGTTTACACAGCACTGGTCCTGCTGGCAGCAGATGGAGATCAGCCCAAGGGGCAAAAGGATTCTCGCTTATGAGTTGGCGGGTCTCATCAAGAGAGTTTTAAAATAGGTTCAAAGGGGGAAGGGGATAAAACGAGACTCACTAGAGATGAGCATAGGGATGTCATGCCAGTGTTGGGGGTGAAATTGATAGCCCAGCTCAAGTGCATCTACACCAATGCATGCAGCATGGGCAGCAAACAGGAGGAGCTGGAAGCCATTGTGCAGCGGGACAGCTATGACTTAGTTGCCATCACATAAATATTCTGGGATGACTCTTATGACTGGAGTACTGCAATAGATGGC
>NW_010528208.1:546-6705 GCF_000687285.1 Phaethon lepturus
TAGAAATCAGTGATTGTGATGACAAAGTCAAATGCTTATGGGAAAGAATGAAGGGAAAAGCAAACAAGGCAGATATCCTGCTGGGAGTCTGTTATAGACCACCCAACCAGAACGAAGAGGCAGAAGAAACATTGAAGAAGTGACTGGCAGAAATCTCACAACCTCTAGCCCTTTTTCTTTTTGGGCACTTCAACTTACCAGGCGTCTGCTGGAAGTATAACACAGCAGAGAGGAAACAGTCTAGGAGGTTCCTGGAGTGTGTGGAAGATAACTTCCTGACACAGCTGGTAAGTGAGCCCACCAGGGGAGGTGCCCTGCTTGACCTGCTGTTTACAAAGAGAGAAGGAGTGGTGGCAGATGTAATGGTCAGAGGCCGTCTTGGACTTAGCGACCATGAAATTATAGAATTCTCGATTCTTAGTAAAGTAAGCAGGGGGATCAGCAAAAGCACTGCCATGGACTTCTTGGAGGGTAGACTTCAGCATCTTCAGGACACTGGTTGAGAGAGTCCTCTGTGAGACAGTCCTGAAGGGTGAAAGGGTCTAGGAAGGCTGGACATTTTTCAAGAAGAAAGTCTTAAAGGCACAGGAGCAGGCGGTCCCCATGTGCTGTAAGAAGAGGTGGCAGTGAAGACAACCGGCCTGACTGAACAGGGAGCTTCTGTTGGGACTCAGGAAAAAAAGGAGAGCTTATCACCTTTGGAAGAAGGGGCAATCAACTCAAGAAGAGTACAAGGATGTCATTAGGTCAAGCAGAGAAAAAATTAGAAAGGCAAAAGCCCAGCTACAACTCAGTCTGGCCATGGTCATATGAGACAACAGAAAATGTTTTTAAAAATAAATTAACAACAAAAAGAGAGGCAAGGAGACTCTCCATCCCTTATTGGATTTGGGGGGAACATTGTCACCAAGGATGACGAAAAGACTGAGGTACTTAATGCTGCATTGCCTCAGTCTTTAGTAGCCAGACCAGGTATCCTCAGGGGGTTCAGCCCCCTGAGCTGGAAGATGGGTACCCCATGCTTCCAGGAGGAAGCAGTTAAGGACCTGTTAAGCCACCTGGACACCCACAAGTCTATGGGGTCTGACGGGATCCACGCAAGAGTACTGAGGGAGCTGGTGGAGGAGCTTGCCAAGCCACTCTCCATCATTTATCAGGAGCCTGGTTAACAGGGGAGGTCCCAGGTGATAGGAGGTTTACCAATGTGATGCTCATCTACTAGAAGGGCCGGAAGGAGGATCCTGGGAACTACCTGTTCAGACCTGTCAGCCTGACCTTGGTACAGGGGAGGATTATGGAGACATTCATCCTGAGGGAGCTCACAATGCATGTGCAGGATCAGGACCAATCAGCACGGGTTCATGAAAGGCAGGTCCTACTTCACCAACCTGATCTCCTTCTATGACTAGCTGATCCACCCAGTGGATGGGGGAAAGGCTGTGGGTGGTGCCTACCTGGACTTTAGTAAAGCCTTTGACAACATCTCCCACAGCATTCTTCTAGAGAAACTGGTGGCCTGTGGCTTAGACAGGTTTACTCTTCGCTGGATAAAGAACTGGCTGGATGGCCGAGCCCAGAGAGTTGTGGTGAATGGTGTTAAACCCAGTTAGTGGCCAGTCACAAGCAGTGTCCCCCAGGGTTCAGTTTTGGGGCCAGCCTTGTTCAATATCTATATTGATGACCTGGATGAGGGGATTGAGTGCTCCCTCAGTAAGTTTGCAGACAACACCAAGTCCAGGGACTTCACCTGACTGCCAGGACTTTTCAAATATCATGCAGAATGGCTTCACAAATATGTCAGCCCATTCCATCAGGATTCTAGGATGCATCTCATCAGGTCCCATAGCTTTGTGTATGTTCTGATTCTTCAGGTGGTCTCAAAGGTTATGTTCTCTTACAGTGGGAGGCACTTTGCTCCTCTGGTGCCCGTCTTGCAGTCCATCCCCTCAACAGGTGTAGGAAGAGAGACTGCCAGTGAAGACTGAGGTGAAGAAATCATTGAGTACTTCAGCCTTCTCTTCATCCAGTGATACCTATGTGCCAGTCTCACTCATCAATATTACAAGTAATCCTAGCCATAGTGGTGCTGTTTTCCTACTAATCAGCATTGCAAATATTTCCTGCCCCCCGTGCAGAAGTACTTTCATATGTGAATTTATATGGTTTTCTAAGAATGTATATTCTGGTATAACTCAATTTTATGAGCATTTGGAGGCAATGAAGACAAAAGTAATCTAAAGAATTGAAACCTACAGAACATTTTAGACAATATTCATTTTTACATATATGTTTTTTTGTAGTGCTTATTTTTGTGCTGACACCTGTTTCAGTTTAACTAAACACTTTGCTGGCAATATATGCTTGGAAATATAACAGATATTCAATCTTATCTTCTTTAAAATAATAATCTGTACAGAGAACCTGGAATACTTTTTGTATTATTAGTTCCTCATACTTTTTTATCTTGAAAAATTATAATAATTTGGTGCTTTACATAATTGCTGGTGTTACTTCTTGTGCTGTGAACTCTTCAAAATATTTTGCCTAACAATCAACAATGATCAGAGAGTCATATTTGTCAAACAAATTTGAGAAAGTATTTTCTATTCCTTGAAAGCAGGATGATTAATTACAATATTTCAGCTTTGGACTATTGGAGAACTTTAATTAGCATATAAAACTGGTGTCTATTATTTGGAGAGTAAACTTTTAGTAAATTTTTTTTTAAGAATATTACTCCCTCTACTCCTCTCCTTTTTTGTTGGTGGTGTTTGTTGGTATTTTTTTTAATTCAACTGATTTTAATTATGTATTTACATGCTTTTATAAAGTACCTGCAGTTATATGCCTATGTAAATATTGTGTTAAGGAAAAGGAGTGAATTCTGCCCAAATGAATGAACCATTTTTCCCCTGAATTATTCAGGCCAGATTGTTTTCTATTCCAGGAAAAACCCAGAGACTATGCATTTTGGTCCTTTTCCTCTCTTACAGGGAAAACATGATCCATGTGACTAATTAGGTCTGTTGTGTCAGAATCTTTCTTTACATTAATAAAACAGATTGGTTTAATCGAAATAGCACTCCCACTTTATTTTTTTAGTGCCGTATCTTGTAAACAGCAGCTTTAGGACTGCTTGAATCTCTGGAGATATTTCAAATAGAACAATCCAAACTTGTATGACACAAAAAGTTATTGAAAATGCTTGTTGTATTTCTGCCAGTCCACTAAATCTATACTTTTTTTTTTTACATTTTAAAAAAGCCTCTCTTCTTACCCAGCTAGGCATTTAAACATATGCCTAGTTTCAACTACAGCATAAATGAATTCAGCTGATTGATTGGATTATACATATTTTTTAAGAGTTTGACTGAATAATAAGAAATCTTTCCATGTTTCCCCAGGTTTAATGTAATTAAAAAAAATTAGTTTGATTTTTCTATGCCACTGTTCATAAAGTTCCACCTAAATGCCCTAAAATAAGCATAGTACTTAGTACTTAGAATATTCTTTAAGTTATGAGAGGAGTAAACTTTGTGCAGCAGGAAGGGAGCATGAGAAACCAAAAATATCTTTCTCTTGGCTTCAGTGTTGGAGACTCATACAAGGACAAGAAATTGATTTTGGTGGATTTTGATACCAATAACTATGTTATCCTATTAGGTAAACGATACTTCCATATGGAAAAGGATGGACACTTTTTGCAAAGTCCCTTTTGAGTTGTATCTGAAGAAAAAGTATTTTCCCAACCCAAAATGTATGTGTTAGTCGGTGCTTGAGCTGATGGGCAGGATAAGGTAGCCAGTGGTGAGAGAAGATTCTGTGTACTGCTAAGGACACATATCTGCTCCTCTCATGTGTGACATTATATAAGCTACATTTGATGTTGTGGTGGATTGACATTGGCTGGACACCAGGTGCCACCAAGCTGCTCTATCACTCCCCTTCTCAGCAGGATGGGGGGCAGAAATTAGGATGGAAAAAAATAATCAAACACATGGATCGATACAAAGGCAGTTTAATAAACCAAAAAGCCTAGGCTACACAGGGAAGCAAAGAAAACAAAGATTTATTCTCTACTTCCCATCAGCAGGTGACGTTTAGCCACTTCCTGGGAAGCAGGGCTTCAGTACATGTAGCGGTTGCTTGAGAAGACAAACGTCGAAAAAATGAATGTCCTTCCTTCTCCTCCCTTCTCTTAGCTTTTATTGCTGATCTGACGTCATATGGTATGGAATATCCCATTGGCCAGTTTGGGTCAGCTGTCCTGTCTGTGTCCCCTTCCAAGAACTTTCGCAACCCCAGCCTACTGGTGAGGGGGAAATGTTAGAGAGACAGCCTTGATGATATGCAAGCACTGTTCAGCAGTAGGCAAAACACTGGTGTGTTATCAACACCTTTCTAGCTACCAATACAAAGCACAGAATTATGAAGGCTGCTAGGGGGGAAATTAACTCCATCTCAGCCAGACCCAATACAGATGTTCACAGGGAAGAGCTGGAAAAGGTGAAAACTTACTGTGTCAGTCTTCACCTCTGAGGGGAGAAGACAGGATTGGGAGAAAATAATCCTGAAACATATTGAAATTTGCTTGTAGTCATTTTCTCGCATAGCTCTGCAAATATTAAGGACAATACTTACTATCTTGATCTGCTCAAAGGTAAATAAGAAAGATATGAACAACTGCCTTATACCATCACAAATTTCAGTTCCAGAAAGGACCATCCTGAACACTCAACTTCAGTGCTTCCTTTTCAAGTTCATATCATGCAAAATGTTTATCTGAAAGACTTGATTAAAGTATTATGCTTTTAAAGGCAGATAAGCTCATTTTAAAGACTGCAAGAGCTAGTTAGTCCATTGCCTCCTGCGGAAGCTTTTCCAGTGTTTAATTACCATCACAGCTAGGAAAATGCACCTTATTTCAAGGTTGATTTTTTTCTGATTCCAGCTTCTAGTCATTGACTCTTCTACTTTTGCTGATGTTAGCAATGCTCTACCACACTGATATCACATCTCTTTTCTATATCTGTCTATGAAGAGTAAGCAATTTTCAACATGCTCTTTGGTAAAAGGAGTATTTTAAATATTTAGGCTCCATATTGTAAAGCTTATTTCCTGGCTTTAAACGATTTAATTAATGCCTTAGACCACAAAATGCTCTCTGCCATCTCCATGCTGTTGTTACTGTTAGCCTTAACATGGGATATAAATATTAAAAAATGAAAGTGGCAACATTGATCCATAAGGGAATTCTATATGGGAAAAAATTTGATTGACAAGGGGCATTCATCCTGCCTATTCTGAACTGGCTAGTCTGAAGTAACCTGAATAGACCTAGCAAGAGTCCTTCTGTCCCTCCTAGGGTATGTTGTAATGCTAACATATGAACTTTTAATGTAAGATAGAAATTCTTACTTTGTAGTCAACAAGAAACAATTAGCTTTCACTATAACTAATCAGTCCTTCATTTGATTAAGTACTTTCAATAACCTCTGTTTCGGACTTGGTCAGATAACATTAAATAAAGAAAGAAAAAAAAAGAAAAAAAAAGAAAAAAAAGGAAAACTTTATTCAATGTATTATTTCATAGCTGATTTTCCTCCTTTGTTATTTAATAACTTTTTAGTTCTTCATTACATATATTAATTGATGTTTTAGGAAATACTGAGATGCTTAAAATGGAAATTGAGGAAATGGGTATTTATTCTAAACTGCTGTTACTGATAATCAATGGCTTTCTTATCACAGTGACACTCTTGTTCCCTCATGGAGTGACACACTCAGAGGGGTGAGGTTAGATTTCTGCTATTACAGCATAATAAAATTTTGCAACTGAATGTGCTAAGAAACAGAAGTTTCCATGTAGTAGGTTGTATTAGGCAGAGAAAAGAGTGTCTTTTTGTCTCACTAATTAAAACGTATAGGTCAAGCAGAGACGCTACTGAGAAGAGCAGAGAGCTGACAAGTCAGGGCTCAAAGAGACAGAAATCAAACAACTTCATAAGGGAGGACCATGTACACAGGCAAGAATAAAGTGATTTGTAAGCCTTTTGTTTCTGATGTGTTTTATTGTTAATTTTGAGGTTTCTCTCCATAAAGAATTAACCACTTAATGTTTTAAAAAGTTGAATTCATATCTCTCTCTCTCTCTCTCTC
>NW_010528209.1:0-7019 GCF_000687285.1 Phaethon lepturus
CCTTCTTGTAGATGGGAGTCACATTGGCAAGTCTCCAGTCCTCTGGAACCTCCCCTGTTTAACAGGAGTGCTGATAAATTGTTTTGCGCACATGCTGAAGACATGAAGGAATAAAAATTCCCTGCTGAAAAGATTTGCAGTCTAACTTGACAGCATAAACAAGGAACAAAAAATGTTGAACAACTAAAGCCAGCAGAAAATGAGAAAGACATGCATGAGTATCATTCATTCCGAAAATCTCAATGTTTGTCTTTGATGTCTCAGTTTTAGAATTTACTTTGTGCTTTAGAGTTTATTTACCTATGAGTTAGTGAGATTTCTCTCTGTCAATTTGTGTAGCTGATTATTTGCAATTATTTACAGTAACCACCACCACTACTACTACTACTGTTTTCCAGATTTTTTAATAATGGAGCCCCTTTTGTAAAATGGGTTCTATTTCGTCACTATTATGATCTTAAATACTAGCATGAGTAACTAAGTTTCTGTTAGACAAGAAATCCAATTTGTAACCAACATGACTCCACTTGAGTCATGACCTCTAGCATAGAACTGCCAGCTCAAAGCATGAATTCACAGAGTACCTCCAGGCGTTTGTCCTAGTTTCAGCTGGGGTAGAGTTAATTTTCTTCCTAGTAGCTGGTATAGTGCTGTATTTTGGATTTAGGATGAGAATAATGTTGATAACACACTGACGTTTTGGTTGCTGCCAAGCAGTGCTTACAATAACTCAAGGACTTTCCAGCTTCTCATGCTGCCCTGCTGGCAAGGGTGCTGGGGGTGCACAAGAAGCTGGGGAGGGACAATGCCAGGACATGTGATCCAAATTGACCAAATGGATATTCCATACCCTGTGATGTCAAGCTGAACAATAAAACTGAGGGGAGTTGGCCACAGGGTGGTAGCTGCTCTTCAGGAACTGGCTGGGCATCAGTCAATGGTGAGTAATTGCATTGTGCATTACTTGTTTTGTATATTCTTTTATCATGATTATTATTTTCCCCTCCTCTTCTCTCCTATTAAATTGTCCTTATCTCAACCCACAAGTTTTACCTTTTTTTCCCCAGTTGTCTCCCCCATCCCACTGTGGGGAGTAGGCAAATGTGTGGTGTTTAGCTGCCTGCTGGGTTAAACCATAACAGTGTTGAAGGGATATATGCATTAACGATTTGTACTTCAAACAACATCACCAGAAAAACTCTGTCTTTAGTAATCTGATAATCTAATCCAAGAAATATCTCTCTCAGAAGGGAGAGTTGTATTTCTCTGAAAAATTAAACTTGCTGTATTATCTTTGTGCAAAATGAAGATCCAAGTCCTATTACTAATAACTGCAGTACTTTCTTGCAAACAACAGCAAATCTCTTGATATCACTAATATGATGAGTTCAAAGTCCCAGAAACTACTAGTTTGTGTACTTTAAACGCTAACTGAACTTATTTTATTTGTCTAGTTCTTCCAGTGTGAGACAGATCCTGGACTAAGAGCATGCATATAGTGTGCTACATCAATGATAACTTCTGAATTAACAATGTAATTGGACTTGGCATTCGAGTTCCCTCTGTATCAGGCAGTGAACAAAGCAAAGAAAAAAACAGTTTGTCTCCAGCACCATAGGACAAGATTCAACTTTCCTCTTTAAATTTCTGCAATGTAAGTGTCAACAAATGAGATGGATGTCTAGGCTTCAAAAACTCCTTAATTAACTTCAAAGGAGTTAATTAAATATAGTTAATGTAACCTGGAGAGTAATTTATCTCTTCATAATTAGGTAGGTAGGTATACATTCAGTTGCATGTATGTAATTTGAGACTGTCTACTATATTTAAGATTTCTCATTGATGTTATTCCAGCACAATGTTGAAAATGGTATAGGATCTATAGAAAACCTGTCCTCTTCTGGCTCAGCAGCTGGAGGGCAAGTGGGACACTGAACAGTATCTGCGTCTTTTCGGTGTAAGAAAAAAAAAAAATCCAGAACAGCAGAGAAATAAAAAAGAAAATAATGAGAGAAGCTACCTATTATTCATTGATATTGTTTTTTTTATTTATTTGTAGGCATACTAAAGAAAAAAATGGTGGGAGATGTCAAAGAACTCAAAGAACATGATTTCATTTCCTTTAACAAATTCAGATGAGCTTGTTGTCCAGTAAGAAGTCTTTGAACACAATGTGGGGTCTGAGGGTGGTTATTAGCTGCAGTAAGCTAGCAGACCCTGGGGTATTTGTGTAAATATATAAACATATAGATCCTCATGGGTTATTATAACCAAATTCAAAGTAGTGCTCTTCAATCTTAATTTGGAATTTAGATTCTTCTGAGATGGCTTCAATAACCCTTATATCCATTTCAAATAATCAACAATCGATTCACTTCAGCAGTATGGTTAGAGCTACAGATATTATGCACTAGTAATCCAGGCCTTGGCTATAGATACTTAAAAAAACATGAAATTGCTTTTTTTTTTTCTTTTTTTGCTTTGGCATAATCCTATGATTTAAAATATTTGCGCTCATTCCTTTCTTGATGCATTGTCCATAAGAACAAGCAATTTTTGAGGGTTATTAAGTCAAGCCAAGAATAATTATAAAAGGATTTACTGCAAGTAAAACCAGAGAAATCCTAGGTCTGTAGCAATGAATGTTTTAACAAAAAGATTAAGGAGGGGAAAGGGTTGATGAATGTTGCCTATAAGACAACAACGCTACATTAACCCTGCATGTACTTCATATCTATAGTCATACGTTTACAGGGAAGGGTACAGATAAGCCCATTTAAACTGCTTATCTTTTTCATTATGAATGTCTATTGATTTCAAAACACTGATAAAAGAAAAAAAATGTACATTAAAAAGCTTTGTGCGCAAGCAGCAAAACAAATTCTTTGTAAAATATTGTTCTGAACTGCTGTACTACTTCTCCCCCATGAAGCCTCCCTAGTGATCTGACATGTTTCTTTCTTATACATCTTGTTTTGATTGAGATATAAAATGCATTTTTCCCACATCACATGAAATTCTTAAAATATGTCATTATTCTTGTTCATATAAAGCAATTTCTTTCATGGCAACACAGCAGTTTTCTCTTGTTGTTATTTTGGTGTTTTTTTCCAACTATCATCAAAAGATCAATCTGTTTTCAATACCATGGGCAAACGCAATCCATTTTAAAAATAATCTTCAGTGCCAACTCCCAAAGAAAAATCATACAGCAATTATACTTCTGACTTAAAGGGTAATTTATGAGACTATCCTAATTCTATAACTTCAGGCAAGAAATTCCTAATGTTACAACTTTGCCACATAAAGTGTTTCAAATTGCACCTTGAATCCCGTACATTTGGGACATAAATTTTTTCTAGGCCACATTTTAACAGATCTGCAAAAGCAATGATTCTTTAGGGGAAAAAGACTCAGGTTTAATGGGGACCCATTGCCAGAGAGACCAACATAAAGGGTTACTGGGGGAGGTGGAATATGACAGCTGTCAACCATCCTTACGGCTTCTCAACTAGTGGAGCCAAATTAAGCCTGTTCAAAACTTGAAGCTCTACTTTCTTTCCTGCAGCAGCCAACCCAAAGTGACTAATCTGGAAGTCAGAACAAGAGCTATGTGATAGTCAGGGACTATGGAGCAGATGTGATGCAGAACAAAATTTGCCAGCTCCATAACCTGGGGGGAACCGGCATGCAAAGGGAATCAAAGCCTGGCTGTTTGAACCGGTCTACTTTTTTGTTCCATTAACATGAAAGGATAAGATGAGGGTTTGGCCCAATATATAGAAGAAACAAATTTTACAGTTCTGTTTTATCAACTTTTGACCCTTTTATGGATAAAGCTTAGAAATGTGGAAAAAAAACCCTAAATGCTATGTTGCCTGATGATATGTTATTTTTGAACTTTTAATAAATTCTCCTAAATAATTTTATAAGGAAATTCAGATTATGAAGAACATTTTCATAATTAAGGAAAAAATCCACAAAAACTCAAGGCCAAACTAAAATAAGCAAAATACAATAAGCCTAATTCTAATTTATATTAGGCAGTTTTATACTACTCTACTACCGCAGAGAGGTTTGAAAGTACTTGTAAAAGTAATTTATGCCCACTTTAAAGCCCATTTATGCTTTCAGAACAGCATAAATGTCACAGAGCTTCTGAGAGTCACAGCAGTCAACATTGGTCGAAAAATTCTAAGTGTACATGTATCCATTACAAGTATTTAAAATTGTTATTCATCATTCACACATCTAAGAAATTACAGTTAACAAATCAGTGACGAGAAGCTGTCATGTGAGCCAGGCACCCAATTACAGAGGATTATACTCTGGAATTTTTAAATTGAAAATCTTTTACTAACTTGGCTGGAAGCAGAAATAGGTTGCTGTTGAATGGTCTTAAACTTTCCATTAATAGAGAATACAGAACAATTGGAATGAAATTTGTACAACCTTTAGAAAGTAAATTATTTGGCCAAAATATTTAATGATCATTTAAAATGGCAAATATTGAAGCGAATGAAATGCAGAAGAGGTGAGTAATCAAATCTGTGTTGGCTTTAAATGACTGAACCAGCTCTTCGGAAGAGTTAGTTGAGAAGGAACCATAACGTAAAAATAACATAATGACTAGCAGCAAAAACTGACATATTTCTCTGATCTAAATTTTTGATGTATGGTCATTTTGCAAAAGTAAAAAAAGCTAAATAATTCTTTTGATGCCAAAATTTATGAAAAAATGTCAGAATACTAAAGTTACAAGATTCTGATATTTTATAAATAATGATATCTTTTTTAGAGATATCCCTTTTGAATTTTTCCCTTTCCCTCACCTACTTTACCCACTACTCCAAAAGATCAGAAGTGTTGATTTTTAAAGGCATTTGTAGTGGCAAAAATATATTAACACTCATGTAATAGAGCTGGAGAATTGAAAAGTATTCAATTTATAAATGCCATTCTGCAGTAGACTACTTGTTGAAATTGGGAACACTTTTTAAAAAGCCATTCACATCTGAGAGGTAACGATTCACTATGTAATGATCAAATCCCTGATAGCCATTAAAATTAAGGACCCTGCTGAAGAGCAACTTCAGATAAAAACTTGCAGAGAATAAAGTAAAGATTCTCACAGACAGACAAACACACATGGTAGATGTGACACTAGCTCCAAAGAAATTACCCCTTTATTCTGCAAGCTAATCCCAGGCACAGCCAGCTAATGAGCAATAGCCCTTGACATAACTGAGGTAGAAGTATTTCCTCTTTGTTTGTCTTCACCTTCTTCAATACTGATGCCAATTCACAATGCTAAAAAAGTTTTAACTCACACACTGCAGGTTTGGAACTTCAATAATATCCTCACAGTTTGGCCAGTGTGACAGATTAATTTGTATTTGCATTTTAAATTTCTATCATTTCAAGTATCTTTAAATGCACAAGTTAGGTTTAATGTTAGCCTTTTGGTCTTGGTCATGCTAGGACATACCAGGCTGATTCTAAAACTGCTTGCAGTAGTCAGTCTGCACTACATATGTGAAATGCAACAAATTCTCTTGTGTTGTTTGATGGGTTTGTTTGCACTATCCTACTAATTAGGTACAGTAAGAGCCTCCTCCTTCTGCTGGTCCCTTCCCTCTAGAAGGAGTGCCACACATGGGCAGTTTGTTAAAGAATACCAGAGTACGCTTTCTAGAAACATGCATCTCGCTATCACAGAAACCAGTTTTGAAGTGCCTTCACAAATTCTGCACTCCTTTGAGGCCATCTACTTAACAGATAATAGAAAAACCTGACAAAGACATTGAACTGTCATTCAGGATTAAGAGAAAGAGATTTCCTGGATTAATGATTAGCAAATGACAGCATTAACTGAGTGGAAGGTTGATGAATCTTTCAGATCCTCCTTATGTATATAACATGACCAGGAAAAGACTCCTTCCTGCCTGACTTTAGTCTGTCTTGTTGAAGAATTTCTTTAAACAAGTGGAATTGAAGAGATAAGAGTCAAAGATTACAGGGCTCAAAAGTCAGTAGGTGTGTGGGAACAGACTAAGAAAAAAAGACCTTTCTCTGCTATATCGGGTCAAATCTCAAAATCAAAGTTTTGCATATCAAAACGTGCACCATTCAATTCTCAATTTTCTGCACATGAAACGCATGTAAGTCAGGGAGTTTGCATTTCAATTCTTTAGTGTCTGAACTCAGGCATACTGTACACAGCTAATTTTTCTCCTAGTCAAAAGATTAGGAGAAAAAATCAGTGGGTAAAAAATTGTCAGTACCAAAAGACTTTGAATACGTGATGTATTAAATATGTGCTAAGTTTTATGGGTGTGAACCTCAGAAGTTTGGAGCCATCCTATGAGATGACAGTACTTGATACATGCCCTTCAAATAGCCAAAGGTTTCTAGCATATAGCTCATAAAAGTCTATTCTTAGAAACCCAAGAACATGATTAACTTCTATTAAAATTAATCCATAAACAAATCATTGTGTAATTATGATTATCAATATTCTGAACAACTATCTTCCTTGATCACATCTCTGCTGAGTAAATTACTATTAAAACCTTGCAAATATTAAATATGCAGAATCTAATCCTTCTACTAGTAAATCCAAATACCACCTTCCGCAAATATCTTCAATCCCATGGTTATCCACAGAAATCGGAATAGGTTTCATTTGCTTATATTAAAACACCAAGAAAAAATTGAGAAACTTTTTGTAGTCCAGCTACTAGAGTATGCAGTTACTAATTAATGTTCATCAAGGGAACTAATTGGCATTGACTAGACATTGTTATTGGAATCATATCTGCAATGAACCAAATCAGTGTAAATAAAACCAATTTAGTCTATGGCGTCTGCTGCTAGCATTTTTTTCCCTATTTTCAGTCTTAAGGTTGTATCAGTCTTGGTAAAATATCATTCTACTTCTTAGTTTCCAATTACAAATCGTATCTGTTGTTCCCTGCTGTTTTGCTATATATACATATATATATATATATATATATATA
>NW_010528210.1:0-24936 GCF_000687285.1 Phaethon lepturus
ACAATATAATATATAATAGTAATATAATAATATAAGCAAGTATAATAGTATTAAGCTACTCCTTATTGCCTTTCTTTCACTTACTATTCTTATTGCCTTCTTTATGTGTTTTGGTTTTTGGGAAATGCATTTTTAATAGGCTGCTTCAGGAAACAGGTGTCAATTTACAAAAACTCTCCATCTATCTATCTATCTATCTATCTATCTATCTATCTATCTATCTATAGTAAATTATATATATAGTAAAGGGTACCTACTTTTTATTGGGTTTTTGTTTTTTAGGTTGCTTGCACAACTTAACATTAGTGAAATCTACCCAGGCAACACACCAATCGAGATTCCCTTAGCATAATGTATTCAAAATGAGGTTTAACCATCCTGCAGAAAAAAATATACCGCCTGCGATTTTATTCCCAGGTCACGTTAAGTGCAATTACATTTATGTGGCTCTGAATCAGTTTCCTTAAATATCTGGGCTATATATTTAACGTCCCAATGAAATAGCTTATGCTGTAAATATTGAGGCCATACAGGGTGATTAAATATTAAAAATGACATTTAAAGAAAGCCCTAGTTATTGTGCGAGCTGAGTTTTCCCAGCTTTTGGCAAAGTGCAAGCGGATAGCCAAGCTTTGCATCCAGCCACTGATGCTTGTTTCTGTGGAAAAAGTGCGAAATGCCCCGGGAAATCCCACCCGGGGGTTATGAGTGGGTGTCAGAGCCCTCCATGTCCCCAGGACGAGGGCAATGGGTCCTGAGCTTTAACGTCTTATTACCTCTCCCTCGCTCAGCATCTGGCCAAAAATTTCCAGCATCACAGAGAAGAAAAAAATAACCTCAGGTCTAGAGGGCACTCCTGGTGTTGGGGAGAAGGACCCTATTTACTGTCGCTTGCAGGGGGTTTCTCCCGCAGGCACTTGTGCTGTTCAGCCTGTGAGCCTTGATGTGGGCATGCCATCAGGTGGTAGATTTACTACGTGAGTTTCCAAAGAGCAAACCAGAACCAAAACACCCCAAACCCGTGGCAGAAATGCTTTCCCCTGACATGTGCACCGGCTCCTCGGGCAGGAAGGTGTCTGGCTGTCCAAGTCTCCTCTCCCAAAAGGTTATAGCATCGCTGAGGGCAGCGATGGAGGCACTGCTCTAGTGTCAGAGTTGTTGTAACGAGTCAGGCAGTGGGATCGCTATGTTATAAGGCAATTGGTAAATTAAATCTTATTTTGCGTAGCGTCTTTCCGACAACTGGTATGAAACTCCTGAAGAAAATATATATAGAACAATTACAACGGTCTGTTCAAACGCTGCAGAAAATGAAGCAGATTTAAGGAGAAATCTTAAAACAGCCTACTTGCTTCAGGTATCACAAGGTAATTCATTCCCCCATGAGGAGCATAGTAATAAAGACTAAAGCTCTCCTGCCCAGGGTTTGACTTCTAGAGGTCAGGACTTTCACAAGGAAAGAAGTTGCAGAGTAATAATTCAGGGCGAAGGCAGCCTACCCGAATACAAAGACTTTCTATATGTAATAAAAATCCAGTGCATGTGCAGCCCTTGGCTCTGTTGTAATCAGAATTAAATAGCCTGACAGATACTGTTGATTTTTTAAAATTACATTTGTACTGTACTGTTAAATTCCACAACTGACCTAGATGGGAAGAGGAGGATGGGGAGGGAGGGCGGGTCTGTGCGCAGTGTACGCAGGGTGGTACCCGAACGAGGGGGTCTCGTGCCGGGGCAGCTGCAGGCAGTAGGAAGGGAGGGGTTATGGTCCAACTCTTGTCTTGCTCTGATGTGGCTGCAGGGGTACACCCCAAATCCAGCCTGGGCTTCCTGGAGACCTTTGCCTGGCCATCCGGTGACACCAAGCATAACTTTCTTTATTACCCTCTCTGACAAGGCTTACTGTTTGTCAGTCTTTAAATAAAGTAGTATTAAAAGTCAGAAATTTATGGGATGTGCACGCCTGTGGGAAGGCTGTAATTTCAGGCCATTGATTTAAGGGGATATAAATCAGGAGGGAAAAATAAATAGAGTAGATATCAACTTTAAGATTGCAGGTGACATGCATTGTATTTGGTTGGGATTTCTTTTTTTTTTTTTTGAAGAGCATATAGCCATCGTTTGCTTTCAGTGGAATCAGGAAATGCTACGGATGGGTTGTACAGTGATCTCTGTCCGAGTGGGAATGAGCTGCTGACCACGTCTCATTCATTATCCTGCAAAACCCAAAGGGAGCCTGGGAGGCTCCTCAGGCTGTAGATAAGTTGCTGCCTGTGCCATCTCTCATGACTCGGGGGTACTTGTAGTTCACTTTGTTCAGCAAGATAAACCTGTTGTAAGTGAAATGGAGGACACAGTGGATAAAAAGGCCCGGGATGTCTTTGCACACTGGTTTTGCAACTGTTATGTTCACCAAAACAGAGTGTGTGGAGAGGACAGAGAAATCCGTGGCTTCCGAAAAAACCAAAGCAAACCCAACTAAAAAAACACCCAAACATACAAATGACAGCTGTCATGTTATCACAAAAGCCATGTACTGAATCTGAAAAACACCCAACACAGCTAAAATTCTGAAATAAATTTTACAGACCATGGGAGAGAATAAAAATGTTGGTTTCTGTCTATGTGAGCAGTGAAATTCAATACAGCTGTGCTCATATTAGTGGTTTCAGTGACATACGGTCAATGCATGCTAATTTTAACTTTCCATCTGGAAACGTCACTAGTTAAATGGTGAAGTGTCCTCATCATACTTTATTTCAATAGGAAGGTACTTGAGGCTTTTGAAAACCTCAGATTTGAAAAGGCATTTGCAGAGCGGCTGAAAACCGTTTACTGAACCTGTATTAATGTGTGCATTAGACATATGGGTTTACCTGTGGAGCTGGAGGTCTGCAAAGCTACGTGCAGAGGAATACTCCTCTGCACATCTGCTGAATCACTTCTTATATTATTTGTGACAACCCAGTATGTCCCCAGAGGTCAAGAAACGTGAATGTGTGTCCCCTTCAATCGATTCCCATCAAGGACGGTCATGAAGAAGGACTTTTCTCAACTCAACAAATATTGGTTTTTTTTCAAGACCTCCGAGATGTTTTGACTCAGCAGGTGAGTTGCTACTTGAGTTTATCCATCAATGGTCTTGGAGAGGCTTTTGTAATAAAAGCCAGTATCTGAGATTAGTGAGAGGTTTTGTTTAGGTTCCTGTTGGGTGCCTGATTGCTTTCCAGCTGTGAGCAGGTATTCAGTTTTGGCCTGGATCTTGCACTAGAATATAGAGCTGCCCACAGCTCCTGGTGTTTTCTTTTATGTTTTTCCCCCACTGTTTTTTAAAATTCATTTAGCCATTCATGAATGTTGTAAACAAAAATTTTCCTATGTTTTTATGCCAAATGATCTTTAGATCTGCAAGAGAACTGTGGGCTTTTTATGTTATTGCTGAGGTTGCACTGAACTCTACTCAACCTGCAGCTCCAGTAACACTTCCCAAACGTAGAGATATTTCAAAAGCCTGCTCCGAAGTTAACGCTTTCTTTTGGTTGCTCTAGCAGATCAGCCAGGTCTGCATACAACCCCAAGCTAGGAACCATGGTAATGTAAGATAAATTAAAGATGATTAAACACTTTCCTTCTTCCTAGGGTGAAGGGCAAGTTGGGACACCATATCTAACTAATTGGTCCTGGGTTATATGGGGAATCTATAGTATAGTAGGTACTTGAACTCACATATGAAGCAAGTGTCCTATAACTGCATCTTCAGCAGGCTGTGGATAGGTCTGTTGCTCAGCTGTCAATGGGATAATGGACTTGCTTGTTCCCTGCCCTCCTCAGAGAGCAGGATTCAATGTATGTGTTACTATGGTCACAAAAACAGTGATTCTTCTTGCCTCCCCCCATTGCAACTATGATGGTTTGAAGGTGAAAGTAGTCTACTGCATGTCCTCCGAATTGGTAATAACATGCAGCAGCGCTGATGGTCTGACTGTGGGTATGGGAAGCCCTAGTGCATAACTTGCTTTTAATGAGAAAGTATCACCGCAAGAGTCATTAATTTGTCGGTATCAAGAGGCTCTGCCATGTGTGTTGGCAGCAGCAACATGGTGTGTGTGGTTCCCCCCATGCAAGGACTGGAAGTTGATGTAGGCTTGTCATGTCTGTGCTTTTAGGAAGACTGTAATGGAAAAGGGAAAAGATGTTGTGACTAATCGTCTTTTTTTGTTCATTTAAGCTTCTCATGTCAAATGTCAAAGTATTAAAATCGCAGTCCAAGAAGTTACAGTAAGAGAACTGAGCTCGTGAGCAAAATTTTTGCCTTGGCTGCTGCTACCTGTGTTTCTCTGCAACTGATTTTTTTTCTTATGGGACTTGAATTCTACTTCTGAACTCTATTAAAAGAGTATCCAAATACAACATGCCCTTGAATTAACCAGCATCTTCATGTCACAGAATCACATAGAATCATTAAGGTTGGAAAAGACCTTTAAGATCATCAAGTCCAACTATCAACCCAACACCACCATGTCCACTAAACCATATCCTGAAGTGCAATGTCCACATGTTTTTTGAACGTCTCCAGTGATGGTGACTCCCCTGGGCAGCCTATAACAATGCCTGACCATTCTCTCGGTAAAGAAATTTTTCCTAATATCCAGTCTAAACCTCCCCTGGCGCACCAGAGCATGTGAGTAGACTGCAACCCTCTGCAAGCTTGCACCAGGGGGGTCAGGCTCAGGTGAGGGGCTTAGTGTTGAGTTTTCCTGAGCAACAAATGAGCTGAATGGGTATGTACACACATCTCCTCTGAAGATTCCCTCTGTGCCCAATGCAGGCAGCTCATCAAACACAGTATCTGAGAGTGTTTACTGAGCTGCTGGGTCCTTTCTGCATTTGGCTGAGAGATCATTTTGCATTTTGTCCCTGAGACACAGGAGGGATGGTACCAACCCACTTCTCCTGCACCCACCACCCATTTTCCCCATCCCAAGGGGACAGCCAAATGCTGCTTTTTTGGGATAACTTTCTTCTATTTGCACATGTTGATTTTAAAACTTGGTAAAAGGTTATACTAACAAGTTTGAACTTTGTAGGGTTGTAGTACAAGGAAAACCTGTTGGTTATTAATATGTGGGGAAGGAATGTGAAACATTGAAGGTGAATCCTCCAAGAAGCCACTGACACCTTGGAGCTGGGGATCACAGTGGAGCCCATGAGTCCCCCCCTCCCTACTAGAAAGCACCTGCAAGCTAATTTTTATTTACTCACCCTTTCTTTCTGAGATATGTGTGGTTTTCTGCTCGCTTCAGCCCATAAGGTGGTCACACGTGAGCCAGCCTCGTGATCGGCTTTGCTAGCTGCAGAGGGCATGGACATGTTTAATTGCAAACCACTGGCGTGGCCTCATTAGCCACAACCTAATAAAGCAACGTTTTGACACACTGGGATGCAAGCATTGCTTTTGTGCAGTGAGAAACGTTTAAGACAGAAAAATTGTTCTTTTGCTTGGTCTGCACGCTCCACAGAAATAACTCTGGTCGTCAGTTTTAACGGGGGCTTAGTTAATGGCAGACTTTCTTCTGCCGTTCACTCCCCTTCCATTCCTTGGTACCAATAAAGAAGAGGCTAAATAATATCCACCTCTCCCAAATCTGTGGATATCGCCTTCGCCCCAGTGCCACCCACCCTATCAGCCCAGCACCGTGGCCCCTGGCTCCTGCCTGTCTCCTGCCTGCAGGCAAGAGCTATTGATTAACTCGCTGCCATTAACTAATGGCAAGCATTAGCATGCAAGATGGAAAATGCTAACTTTATGTTAATAAATGCATTTGAGTAAGTGCTTTTGGTAACACTGAGGTGTATATATATTTTTTTTTATTTCTTATAATACTGCAGAATCTCCTGGGGTTTTTAATACAGTTTAAAAACAAAACTGAGCTGGGTAATAGTATTTAAAATAATCCAAACACTGCTATTTTACATGTGAAGTGGCCTCTGGCTTAGTTTCAGTATAAATCTACCTGGCTATTAAATCTGCCATGACTGATGTGGCCCTTATTTTTCAGGGATGCATTAAGGGAACTGTGATTGAAAGATGACATAGAAATTATGTGGTGTTACTGCTGAGATATCTGTGATTATAGCTGCCTTTTATATCTTCTGTAAACTCCTGTGTTTACTGTGTTATTTCCCTGCAAGGGTTTGTAAGTACTAAATTAATTTGGTGGCGTGAGGTTCTAAGAAACAGAAAATATTCGTGTGCCAAGAAAAACTGTAAACACAACCTTATCTGAACTTCATCTCCTCCTTAGCAGCCTTGTTCTTGCGGTAGGTGAGTAGCTCAAGGAAAGGACCTAATTCAGGATGCAGTTGTGCGACTGTTGACTAATTGCAAGAGGAGATATGAAGCAGAAATGAATTTCCTTTAAAGTTAATTTTTCTTTCCGTGGTTTCCCTGAAAATGTAGTGTTTATCCATAAGGCATTGCAGAATATACATCTATGTGTGTGTATACGCACATGTGCCTCGTCTGTTAGCTACTTCTGTGGGGTCTGTCTTTCCTCTGATGGTTAGGGCATGGAGCAGCACCCAGGAGGATTTTAGTTTAAGATGCAAATGATGGGGGTCACACAGTTGTTTATAAAAACATACAAATATATATAATGTTTATAGGTTTGCTGACTAACTCCAGGACTGTTGCAGCCTGTTTCAGAAGGGCAACATCAAGTAAGAGGTGAAGGTCAGAACCGTGTAACTGAAAAATAAGGCGAACGCAGCATCTGGTTTTCTTTCTGCTGCAGCACAAGACTTCACCTCTACCTTGCTAAATAGCTCTTAAGAGAGCTTATCATTAAAATCTGGCAGTGACTCAACTGGAGTACATCTGTGCGCTGCGAAATCAAACCTTTATTTGAGTGTGGAAAATTTGAATCAACTGACTGCTCAGTTCGTGGATTAAAAAAAAAAAAAGAAAAAAAAAAGGAAATCTATAGAAACAGTATTAAATAAACCCCATTTTCAGTGCAAAGCTGGAATAAAGAAGGTCACTGCAGCAATTCCTCCTTTGGTGAGTGACCAGGAAGGAGCAGCGGCTGGTTCCCCAGTGCTACCTCCTGCCATGGCTCCTGTTTGCCCTCACACTCCTGGGAACCAGCTCAGCAATTGCAGAATTGTTGTAAGCCAGTTTTTCCCACTGCTGGTGCCTGTAGAAATACACCCTTGCTACAGACAGCCCTTCCTGTGGCTGTGCGTCTTCCCAGGGCGGGATGCCCACCACCACGAGAGAGGGGCTCAGGCTGGAGTGGGATGACCAAACCCCAATGATTTACAAATGAATACAGGAAACATAATACTTTTAACAAGATATAGGACATAGAAACATAATGGATTATTAACTAGCCTATATTTAGATAACATGTGTTTTATTGCCTCTGCATGTTTTATTTAGCAGAAATTCTTCTTACAGTTAGGAAATTAACTGTTGTATTATCTGTGACTATAAATTCTTACATCACTGGATCCAGCATCCGTACTTAAAACAATTCAATGAATTATTATTTTGAATGAAGAATTATTGTCTGATGAAGAACATAAGTAATATTTTTGCAGATCATAATGTCAGAACTTGGATATTTGGGATCAACAATGTTTGCTTTGAAAATGTCAAAGCTGTTGGCTTCTGAATTGTGTGCCTGCAGGAATGGGAATGTCCTTGGTGTGAAAGGCTTTGTAGAGCGATGCTTGATATGGTTGTGCCTCATAGGGTCAGACACCAAAATCACACCTTCTGGTTCTTCTGTCCCACCAGAGCTAATTGGCAAGTGCACATGGAAAAGAATGACTGCTGGCAATGAGCTATTCGTTATAATCCTTGGAGTGATCTCTTCTTGGGGTCTGTCCTGTGTCACTGCCTTTCTCCTGTTCTTCATGTTCAGTGATAAAATGGAGGAAAACAGGAAAAAGCAGTAAATGGTTGAACAGAAAACAGTCGAATACAACTTTTCTGTATACACATTCACTAAAAATTTAAATGAAAAAATCTTTTTTGATACTGCAGATTTAAATGAAAATAATTGTCTTTTTAGATACTGCAGATTTTTTTCTGTAAGTAATATTCCAGTCATCTCAAGTGTATTAAATACATTCCAAGTAGTTACTGTTCTCCTGCATAATAACAATCTGAAGAAGCTAAAATGCTTGTAACTATTTTTTCCGGCATAAATAAACCTGAATTTTGTAGATGCTGAAAGTTATGAACTTGATGTGTGCAATGAGGCAGAATGCTGTATTTTAGGTACTTACTCATTTACTAGTTGGAAACAAGAAATGGTGAATGAACAGTACTGTTTTTCAATAAATATTATTCCATTTCCCTCACTAATTCTTGACCTACTGCAAAATTTCTTGTTACAAAGATTAGGTCATTAATTATATATAAAAAAAATTACATGTCCTGTCTTTAAAAAAGAAACTCATGGAAATGTAGAAGCTTGGAAGTAATGGTTTTAATTTTCACCAGGGCTTTAACGCTTTACAAAAGACTTGCTTTCTGTCACCATAAGGCAGGTCATGCCCTTTGCTTTAGAGGAGTGCAGCCAGCTGTGGCCTCTAAAGTTAGGGCTCGCTGCCGTTAAACAGCTCTTTTAACGTGGTCCCTGCTTTGCACAGATGTGTTACTGATACCTTCTTTATCCGGCTGATTAGGAAAGAAGCAGCTGCCTGGGTTGGCGAGAGGCATGATCGTGGTTTCTGCGGGTTGTGCCGGGGTGCTGGGCTCCAAGTCACTTGAAAAGCTAGTGGTTCGTCCAAGGCATCGGCTTCAGCAAGACCACGCTGATGCACGTGAGAAAGGCTCGTGGGGGTGCAAGAAATGATGCGGTATGTGGTTGAAGTGTCTTTGCACCAAGCAGTGCCGCTCTGTGCGCTCAGGCCCGCCTCCAAACCCAATGCCCGTTGAGATGAGAAGTAGACCATAGTTTGCCTGCCATCAGTAGTAAAAAAAGACACATTTGAGGAGGCGTCTTCAGTGCATGAACCAATACATGTCGCATGGGCTATCGTGCTGGTTGGCGGGATGTTCTTATAAGGAAAAGTGTGCCAGTTTCAGGAGGTTTGTCCCTCTGCAAACACAGTCTGTGGCATTTTCTCCTTCACTAGTAAGGACACAAGTTTCCTTCTGAGGCTCCCTAGGACTCTGCAAGCTTTAATGCACATTAAAAATGCATACTTTTTAGATTCCTGCTTCATCACCTTGTCAGCTGCTATTGAGCTGCCACAGGGAAGGGGAGGGATGGTTCTGCCGCGTGTCAAGCAGTCGGCTAAAAATGCCTTGCCTCTACGGGGGGTGCTCTGAATGAAGGCTTTGCAGCGCAGCGCTAATCGCTTCGGGAGGAAAGATTGAATACTCTTCAGCTGGGAGGGAAAATTATAAACACAGATATCAGAGCAAACACATTTTTGATGACAGAGGCTTTAAGACCCCTTAGAGGCAAGAGATCC
Source organism: Phaethon lepturus (assembly GCF_000687285.1). Lineage (NCBI taxonomy): Eukaryota > Metazoa > Chordata > Aves > Phaethontiformes > Phaethontidae > Phaethon > Phaethon lepturus. The sequence continues at coordinate 9,493 of NW_010528210.1, forward strand.
AAGTCATGATAGGCTGCACCTTGTCTCTGAAATTAATTGAAGGGCAAATGAGAGGGAAGGCTAATGTCTGTGGAGTCCTTGGTGTGACATATCGTTTCTGAATTCCTGGGAAACGTGTAGCACTGTCTTAATAGTGAGCTTCCAAAAAAGGCAAAAGGATTAGATTGAGGGAGAAAGAAGAGATAAGAACGATCAGGTGGCTGAGCGGCCCGGTGGAGGGGGTAATTGCTCACTATAATTGAGGAGGAATATCAAAAGAACTTGACACAAATGCTTGGCTTAAAACAGTAGGAGGAATTATGAAGAGACTTTAGAAAAAGTAATTAATAAGGGAACAAATTTCGTCGGTTTTGTAGGTGGAAGAAGTTGTTCAGACATTTAGCTGGTCCAAAAACCTTCTACACTTTATCTTATAGAAAATTAATTCATCTTCCCTCCAGTCATATGTGGGAATTTGGTGTAGGAAGCTCTGGCTGCTTGTTCTTTGGCAGAGGAGCAAGCCACGTTTCATGGTGCAACAGCTTATCAAAACCATATCAAACTACATGCAAACTACTAAATTATTGTTTATACCCTAATACTTTAATGGACCAAAATTGTAAAATTGTGTAGCTCTGAGGGTTGAAAAACAGTGTTACAAAAAAGATAGGGGAGCGAAAGTTCAGGAAGAGACATACAGGGGGATAAAACCTCTCTTGGACATTTTCAAGCCGTGGAACTGCCACGTGAGAGTAACGTCCTAAATTAAAGGCTAGAGTCTGACGTGCTTGCTTATGTTGAGTAAGTACTTTGATCCTGTTGATTTTAGTGTACTGATGCATGCTCACGGTATTTTACTCCTTGAGGTACTTAAAATCCCTGGTTTCAGTCACTCACTTGAGGAGTAATCCTGCTTAATATGAGGAGAAGTATCAGAAAACAGCAAGGCTGTTTACATAAATTCAGGTGGTCTCAAAGTTTTTCTGTCCTTTACCAGAGACTCCAGCATTACTTATAACTTTAAAGAGCTTTAAGCAGTCATTTTCACTTGGGCAAAAATTATCATTAACTGCTTTTTAAGAAAAATGGATGTTAGATCAAAGGTTTGCAAAGTAACTGTTCCAGACTACAGCTGTCCAAACGTTGCAATAGCCCTGCAACTGGTACGGAGTGTTTGACAGGCAGGAAGGGTTAAGGATTTTCCTTATGACTGGAGGGATGCAGACCTGATCTGAAATAAAGACTGTGTGTGAAGGATTTTTCGAAAGCACACAAGGCAATTGAAAAACAGATGAGTGACGATTTGTGTGACTTCCCTCGAGTAGGTATGATTTAGTTGCACCCGGAGATGCACTGAGGTGGGAAATGATGCTGTCCTTCCCTTTCAAGTCAGGAGCCAAAGTAGCAGGAGGCTCCCAGGAGCCTCCTCCAGCATGTCACAGCGCAAGTGTGCTGCTCCACAGGGACAGGAAGGTTTTGCCTGAAAGGAAAAGTATGCCATCACCAAGGCTAATAAAAATGTTGATTTGGTGTCATATAGGTTAGCCCAGGCACCTTCCTTCAGCGTACCTTGGGATTTTGAAGTCGTAATTTATGTTACCAGTCCCAAATAGCTAAGATCAGCTCATGGGAAAGCATGCAAATATGTTCCTGTTAGCAGCATGGCTTAACAACCTCATTTACAAGGTACTTTGAGATGGTCCAGTGGGATAGCCCATGTGCATGAACCTGAGGACAGGCAGCCCGAGCTGCCCCCAAAACTCATCAGAACTCTTATACAATTCTCCCCTGCCCAAAACATACATGGTCCCTCCCAAGAACTGTTTTATTCAGATGTGGCCAAGAAACTGGCCAAAAAATTCAAGTGTTTTTGAGAGAGACTGATAATTGTAGATAGCTAAATACATTAAAAGTGCTTTTAGCTACTGCCCTGTGTCGAAGGATTCCCCTTCCTTTACCTGGTGTTGCATTGTCACTTTGGGGGACTCGGATCATGTCCTGATTTGTGTGTGAATACTTCTTAGTCTCAGGGCAGGGGGGACTCTTCAGAAGGAAATATTTCTTAAGGGGGAGATGGAAAGTCTTTTTTGAACTTTCAATGTGTAATACACATTACACTCCCCAATCCAAAGACTATTCATCATTTTCCAAGAAGAGAATTGTTTCTTTGCTGCTTGTCTGCTGGGGTGTTTCCTAATTGTGTTCATTTTCTGGATTGCAGGTTCAGTGTTTGAGAGTTCTACAACCTCTAGAAGTCTCTTGCAGAGCCGGGACACACCGTTTAATCACTGTAACAGTCTCACCTTCCCCCTTTCACAAAAAAGTGTTCAGATCCTGTCACTGAAGCATTACTTGGTAGGACAAATGCTTCCCTCAGTGCCATCAGCTTTTCTCCCAAATGCAGGCAATATGAAGAGCTTCCAGTGTTTTATCATCTTTTTCTGGGAAGACCTTGCTTGAAAGTGGATCGCTTTAGGTGTCTTGCCTCTGTGGTGTAAGAACTCGCTGCCTTTGAACCCTTCTGTCTTCGTTGTGTTATCCTGACTGATGGCACGTCATCTCCATGGATTTGAACCAGCGTGGACTGCACTCGTATTTCTGCATGCTGAGGAATGGAGGTGGCACCAGATCACCCAGCCTTCTGCCCGTCCCCTCCCAACTCTGAACAGAGGGTTTCCTAAGCAGTTTTCTAAGAGCAATGAGTGAGAAAGTCAGTGAGATATGCCCTGCGTCCTATATATGTGTATACATGTATATACATACACCTACACACAGAAATTAAGACAAAGGCCTTGTTTGTATGTGTGTGGGGGGGTGTGTATGCCTATATATGTATATAAAAACATAAACCAGAAGTCATCCTAGAAAATGACTTGTGTTCCCTCTTGGCAGATCTTCTGGTCCATTTTTCTCTGTTCAGTCTTCCTTCCACAGCAGCCACCAAACCATAAGCGCTTTCAAAGATGAGTGTTGCACCTTGGGCTGGAGGGGAGGGTAATGAGGGACTTGTGTAGGACTCCTTCTGGAGGTGAAAATCAAAGGAATATGTAGCTTTTTGTTTCCCTGGGAAAGAATTTATGCACATTGTTCAGAAGACAAAGGCAGATCAGTAGATTGCATATGATGGTGGTATTTGAGATCGTAGCTTGACTTTGGGTGCTTATTTTCATTTTTTTCAAACGTTGTAACAGAAACGCTGATTGTCTGCAGTCCTGGTGCAGAGGTGGAAGGTCGTGGCTGCATCTGCACCCGTTCCCTTCTGCTGAGGATAAAGCACAAGACTACTAAGAGAAAGCTGTATTGCCCATTTTTTGGAGCTCCAGCACAAACCTTCTCAAAAAGTCTGTAGAGGTTAATAATTTATTGCATGTTTTTACGGATCTCACCTGCATCTCTTCTGCTGTAGCAGAATGGAGAAGCCGGTGCTCAACCCGCTGAGTGATCGGGGCTTTGGGCACAGGTCAGGGTAGGCAGCAGGTACCCAACAGCGGCCACTTCCCAAATTGCTGCCCCAAGGGCCTCCTGTCCTGGAGGGGAGACAGCACTCAGGGTGAGAAGCCACCGTACCTGTCCTGGCACACCTCAGCGTGCACAGGGCACTGCGTGACCCTGACTTCCTCCATCCCTTTGGATTCAATTCCTGCACAGCAGCAAGACCAGGGCTGCATTACAAGCATTTAAAATTGAGAAAAATTTTGCCACATGCATATGTATTTTTAACAGGGCTACGAGTTCACTGTTTGGGGTCAAAATGGGTTTCCTACCCAAGGTTTCAGCGCTGTGCATGACTCAAGCTGCCCTGGGAGCCCCGACTGGCATTTGCAGTTACAGCATCTTCAGCTGACAGCAGGAGACCTCTTGCATGTTTTGCTCTCAATCCTTGCGTCTTCGTGTCTGGAAAGCAGATCGTTTTCTGGGAAATGGTAAGTGGCACTAAGAACAGAACAAGGAGGCTGGGGGCAGGTCGTCTCTGTTCGCCGGAAAAAGTTAATAAATGATGTGACAGGATGGAGTAGTAGGAACATAAGTCTCTTTTGATCTTCACTGCTGGCTTATGAATCATGTGAATTTAAAAAAATTTGATTATACCTCAATCTATTAGTGATACACACTGTCATTACAGGTCTTTTATATTTTCTGTTTATGAAGCCTTATTTAACATACAACAGTCAAAGTGTCATCAGTCAGCCAGAGATTTATTGTTCAAACCACAGTTCATCACGTATCTTATTTCTTCCTAGACTCTTCTAGGTTTGTATATGAATCTTTATCGTTCACTAATGAGAGCTGTGGGGATTTGCAAAACTGAGATCTAGTTCACCTTGGCATTGATAAAATGTCAGCAGCGATAAATACAGCACTTGCTTTGCAGTGGAGGAGAGGTGGTTTCCTTAATGAGTTAAGATATAAAGGTAATAAAGAAGCTATCACAATTTTCTTTGATACATGAACTACCTTGTTATTTAACGTTGCTTCTGTACATTGTCATTCATGGCGATTCCTCTTCGGAAGCATCCACAAGCATGTTAATGCAACCCAATCCCCAACTGTCTGCTTTTTACTGAATGAAGTGACAATTTTCAAATACAGTCTTCCATTTAAATTCAGTGAATATTTGGTGTAACTATAGATTGCTCCGTATTTGGTATATAAGCTTCAGCCTGTTCTCGGTGGTACTTGAATCATGCAGTAAATTTTGAAAACAATTAAGTATTGCCATAGCTGTTAGACAATGTTGGTCTTCTGTGTTTGACTTTGGAGAGACTTTGTCATGTTGTCTGTGGCTCTCGTCCAAACCCTTACAACAGATGATTTCATATATAATTTTGTTAGGGATTGTTCAACAGTACAGGCACAGCAGGCTAGTCTGATGGTGAAATGATAAAACAGTCCTCAGAATGAAAATAATAATAATAAAAAAATAATCCAGGACTCTATAAAGAAGTGGTTGTACAGAGAAAGGGCAGATTCTTCACTGTACATATTGGAGCTGGTAGAAAACCAAGAATGTAGTGGATAATATGCCAATTGTTAATTTTAAACAGGGCTTTAACTACTTGGCACTCCCTGCTGGCTGCTGCTCAGTGCCCGGGGAGTTGTGGAGGTTGAAGGAGATGCTGAGGAGCATGGCTGGGAGCAGGTCCCTGCCAGGCCAGGGGCAGGGGGCAAAGCTGGGCAGCCCTGGAGGTTCCCATCTGCTCAGAAATTAATTTTTAGGGTGGTCATGGGGCAGCGTGAAGTCAAAAATTATCATTTTAGAATAAACAGGGAAATCTGTGGCTTTAACTTTAGTTAGGCTTTAGGGGTATATTTTATTCAAGCTGCTGCTGAGTAGAGGATTTGCTCAATAAAATGGCCAAAATTATGATTAGGATGAGCCTGAAGAAAGTTCAGCTGCAGATCCACATCCGTGTTAATAGCATCAGCCTCATCTCTAGTGAGTTGTGATTTGTTTCCTCATAGTTTGGAAGCCGAGTTGGCCGCATTGTCCATACCTTGCTGTGGTAACGTGCAGCGTCTGCAGCAGAGCCACGTTTGCATTTTGGACTACTGCCATCAAGTGCTGATATTATTACCATTTAAATAGAAACAGGATGAATTATGAGTTTACCTGGGGATTCGTTATTGTATACTACCACGGACAAAGTATCCTGGTGCAGCGCAGCAGCAGGACTGTGCAACAGCTTTTGTCCCAGGACGTTTCATGGTGTGGTATGTATGAGGCACAACCCAATGCACGTCCTCCTTGGTGTGTGACTTACTGAAATTTGTTTGACAAAGGGAGAAAAGGAGTAATTTCAATTAAGGTGGACAGGAAAGACAGTTAGAGGGAGTGGCTCTGAACTCACATTAATTTGTGGATGTGTATTAATTTCTACATTTAATGCCGTGGCTTATCCGACTTCATTTTCCCCATCATGCCAAGGAGCAAGTGTTGAGTGTCATCCACTGGCCAGCGACACGGGAGGTGAAGGCGCCGTGTCTCAGCGCAGGGGATGCAAGGGCAGCAGTGAGCCTTGCCCGGGGGCTTGCCCGCTGGGGGACCCTCGGCACGGTCACTGGTCGTACTGCACGGGGCTGACGTCAGCGGAGGTGCTATGTCCTACTAAACCACGGTGGGTTTTAGCAGCACAGCGTCGGACTCCGCAGGAGCGCGTGCATTCTGCAGCCTGCTGCTCTGCCTGGCGGAAGCTGCTCAGCAGCAGGTTACAACTCGGGATCTGAATTTTAGTTCAAGAAAGCAAAGGAGGCTCAGGGGGATGTCCTAATGTGAGATTATTATGTGTTGAACATGGAGCAAGACTTGAATTAGAAAAGATGTTACCACAGCTCAAAAAACGTCTTACCAGTCCTTTTCTAAATTAGAGCAGAAATTGCAGGTTTTCCCCAGGTGACATTTAATTTACATAAAACCCAATAAATTCAACGTTTACTCATCTATTATTCCATAAAACAAGGTGCAATGCATTGCTCACGTTTGGCTTTGCTGTGATTGTATTAATGAACTTGTTGCTTGTGCAATGCAAACACGTTCAGGAGCGGTGAGGAACCTTCCCTGCACTGCCTGGGCTGCAGCCCTGGGGCAGGGGACTTTGCTCGGAAGGGGAATTCAGTATGAGGTGTTCGTGGCTAAAGGATTGAACCACTATCTAGAGGTGCTGTGCTTATATAGGTTTATATGCAAATCAAAACACCCTATTTTCACCCAGCTGAAATGATGTTTTGTTTGTTTGGTTGGTTTTTTTTAGCCCGTCACGTAGTATGTAGTAACTGCCTCTAGGAAAAACGTTCAGTGTTGTGATGTGAAAGCAGTCTCTCGCATTAATCCAGACTGATCTATATGGATTAATGCATTGATTTTAGCTTCAGATAACGGGAGAGTTTCTTGCAGGGGCGGTGGGTATGAAGAGACGTGCAGAAGCTGGTGATGCAAAGGTCTTTGTTCAGTTTGCTGAAACTCATTAAGGTCTTTCTTGCATAATCTGGTATTATGCAATTTCATTAAAAAGAAAAGTTGAGCATATTTAAGGGTGGTTCCTATAATTACCAAATTTCTTTGAAAACTCAATTAAGAAGCCATCTGGCCTAGGGATTTTATTGACCTGTCACTGGCTAATTATGTTGAAAATTTAATCTTTTATGATTACCATTGGTAACTGCCCAGTGCTTTGAAAAAACCTTTTCGTCTCCAAGTGTTGCCATCTTTAAATTTCAGAAAGTAATGAAGGGAGTGTTTTTCTAGCATTAGAGGAAATATTCTCTTAAGAGTGAAAACCAATATATTATAAATATAATTGAAATGCACAGCAGTCAGGAAATGTGAAAGTCTGTTTTTAGAGCCCTAATTTCAGAAAACACATGGAAGGGCTTGAATATATACGTCCTTTCCCATAAAGTTATCTTGAGACCATGGGACTTGGGGTCAGTACTTTACGTGCTCCAGCAGACGGGGCATCCCGTGTCCTTCCATGCGCTTCACTTCTCTGTGTCCTTCTCCCCACAGAGCGTGTCCAAGGTCCTGCGGCTATCCGCAAGCTAGAAATGAAGCCAAACCTGCAGACCACTCTTTTGGGGAAGAATACTGTTGGACTGTGTTGTCATCTTGGTTTTATTTCATGTCTGCATGCTGCTGGTGCTTCCCCATAGCTGCCAAGCCCTCAGCCCACTGAGCGGCAGTGACTGCGTGGGCAGCGGCAGATCGGCTTGAAGAAGCCTTGCTTGGGAATAGTGAATCTGTGTGTGAAGCATGAATGGAAATTCTAAGTATTTTGAATTTTAGATGATGGCTGGGAGATGCCCAGCCTGCTTGTTCTGCTGGAGCAACAGCCTGGGGATGCTGGAGGGATGTGCCACCTCCCTTCTCCCATTCACTGTTCTGGGTTGTGTCTGTGTGAGCTCCAAACACCCCTTTGGGCTGTAGCCTAAACATGCGTATCAAATCCTGCCCAAGACGGGTGAAACCCCACTCACATCCTGGAGCTGGAGAACCCAGGCATGAGTCTCCCTGCCCATCCCACGCATCCCATCTAGGCAGTGTTGCTGGGTCCGTACAGAGGATTTTGGCTTCGGGCAGGCTGAGTCCAACCCATCCCCATCAGTCACCCGGAGACAGCGCTTCCTTCCTGGGACACCCTCTGGAAACATCCACCCCCCTTTTCGCTCCTTTGGCTCTGATGTTTTTCCATCTTGCCCTTGCATCCCACGAAGAGTTCCTCCATCATCTTGCTATTAATTATGGATAGTATGACACCGTTCTTCAGTGTAAACCAATTAAAATAAATTACATTCAGGTGGGCATTAGGGCATATCGCTTTCGTTTCCCTGAAGCATCTCACAGCGTTTGCCAGCAGGAGCTCCTTCCTCCCTGGGGATTTTCTCAATCTGTCGTGCATGGAGAGCTTCCCATGGCATCGTTTTAAATGGAGTATTTCCACTACTGGTTATTTCTTAGCACACACTTTCTCACTGCTGCCATCATTTTGGAGGCCATATCGATACCAGGCAGCTGATAGCCATCGCTGCAGACCCCGGGACCAGCTGGGTGGTAGAAGAATTTTTTATGTTGAATCCTCCACAGACAAGTGGATTGTGGCAAATTATTAAGTACTGTAAGGAGAAAAGTTTTCCATCCCACTTAGCCTTATCAGGACAGACACTTCTTCTGTATAAGCAATAATTTAGCAAAGTACTGTGCTAATCTTTGGCAAACCCATGTTGCCTTATATCCCATTTTCCAGGTGTTCTTGCCTTTGAAGATCTCTTTTGAAGTCTCACGTATGTTTGAGGTCAGACTAACAGGTCCCAATCTCTTTCTCTCCATGGCTTAAATAGGAATGATACATTTGGAATTCTTCAATGGACTATCTGAAAAACCTCAGCTTAGCAGGTAACAGTACAAGGCACTGAATTCTGGGCTTGTTTTAGGATATATTGGATTTAAAAAAGTGTTTACCTGTTAATGACTCATTATCCAGTTGAGTCCTTTAATATGAATTGCTGTTACCAAAGAAGTACTATTTTATCTGGGTTACCGTTAGCCTTCCTCCATTGGCTTCTTACTGCAGCTAATTTAGCAAAATTGCATTTAAATGAGTCCCTGATGAGAGACCCAGAGTTCACATTTTTCTTTTAATAGACATGTTAGTCTTCCTGCATGCTAAAATTCCATAAATGGCTCTTTACTCTTCACATGCGAGACAGCTATTATATATCAGCCAGTGCATTATATTCCCGGCCTCACCTTGGGGAATTACCGAGTAGTCATGGCGCTTCTTTCAGCTGAACGACAGGCTTTTTAAATTGGATAATTTATATTTATCTAGTGGTTGGTGTCCTTTATCAGAGAAGTCTTGTAAAAAAGCTTCTTTCAACAAAGTTAATTTCAAAAAATAAATTAATTCAATACAAATAAGATTATGTCCTTCTTCAGGCTGAAGCCTTTGAAAGTTAATTGTTTTAATTTTGGGCTTGCTGTGGGCAGCCTATTACATAGTCCCGTGAAATCCCACAGCTGATGTGTGAAAGGCTTTAGCTGGTGAAAATACTGGGATGATGCAGGGATTCTCTGCTCCTCAACCTCAGTTTGACTTCTGTGGAAGTACCTTTCTGGCTAGAGATGAAAAAACACGTGAGCACAGTGGGTAAATGGGTCCTTTCTCTTTAGGCAGGGTAGCTGTAGGTAGAAAAGCCAGCTAGAATAAAAGGAATGAGCCCACAAACTCCCCTGTGGGGTCTTGCACCGTTTCACGTGTAAGAGGAGCATCTGCTCTGCAGGCGTGCTGGTCTGTGGCAGCTCCGCTGCTGTTTTAGTAGCAGAAGTTGTAAGTCCAATTAAAATATTTGTCTTATTCCTGCCTGACCCGTGGAAGCCTGCAGCTGCTCTTTGGTGCTGGGAGGAAAAAACCTTGCTTTTCCCTAATGGATTTCTACCCACGGCAGTTTAAGCTGGATTTTGTGCTTTGCAGGGTGGAATACTTTCTGTGAGTTTAGTGCCGTGGTCGTGGTGCGAACCCAAAGTCGGTCCCTGAACCAGCCCACGTGTGCTACGAGAACCAGCTGACATGTTCTTAATTCTCTGTACTCAGTATGAGCACAAAGAACATGTTTTGCTCCTACGTACTCAGGTGCAGGCCCTGCGTTGCCTGCAGCTGCCTATAGAAACGCGTGGAGCAATTTGCCTTTTATGCATGAAGAAAAAAACAGTAAGGCAGTTGCCATCCAGTTTGCAAGACAAGAGGGGCTTTGCATCCTCACAGGACTTACGTTTTTCAGATGGTTCTTGGCAGAGGCAAAATGAACTAAAAGTGGCAGATTTTTAAAAATTTTCTATTCAGCTGAAGTAGCCTACACCGAATTTAGTAAAAAAAAAAAATCATGTCAATAAAATGTCATTTTCTTACTCGTGACTACAACATCTGTGCTATTGATTTTGCAAATCTATTTGCAAAGTTCTCATTTAAGGCAAGGCTCTCCCTATTCTCTAATATTTGCAACTGTAGGTTTGGGGGGTTTTTTTGCCCTAGAAGCTGTGTTTCTGATGCACGTGAAAAGGGTTGTCGGGGAGGATGGATGAGAGATGCTGGTAAGCAATGGTGATGCAGGATGCTCGGGGCTGAGCAGGGGACACGCCTGTGGCCCTTCCTCACGCTGTGGATGCCCTTCCCACGAAATCTGAGCCTTGAACAACACATCAGTTGTGGGATGCAGCACCCGAGTCCTTCATTACTTGAAAAATGCGTGTGAAGGCAAAGTGTGGGTACAAATGGTATATTTCTGTTTAAATTAATTTTATTCGTAACATGAATGCCATATTTCAGATAGATTGGCTGTGTCAAATCCCCCTGTACCTCGATGTCACCTGAGCAGTCTCTTGAGAAGAATATGCTTAAATTGTCCCTGTAACATCAAAACCTCTTCAGGCAGCCAGTAAAACTGCAGCAAATGGTTTGGTGGCCGTTCCTTGCCCAGAAAAAAGGGAGGTATGGATCAAGGGAAATATTTGATGAATTCCCATGAATTTTGGTTAAATGCTTCTGGTTGGAAAAAATTCTACACAAAAATGTTCATTTTGATATTTCAAAGGGAAACATTGATTTTTTTTATTTTGCCTATTCCAAATTGTTTTATGTCTAGTGTAACCATCCTGTACGTTAAGTGCTGGTGTTGGTCACAGAGTTCTTGTGAACCCCGTTAAATTGGCTTTGGCAAATGGTGTTGCCTATATAAAAAAAGAAAATACGGCAACATCCTGCCGCAAAGAGGGACTTTGCTGTCGTTGCCTTTCCTGCCCGCTGGGATTCTGTGACAGCCTCCAGTGGCCCTTTACAGTTTAGATCCATGTTGCCACCAGGACAGTTTGGTTGCAAAGCTGCTGCCCGCTGCTGTGCCCACGTCGAGGTCTTCGCTGCACCACGAAGGTGACGCCGATTCCCGCACTGCACGAAGTCCCGTTTGCAGGGTACAAGCTTTGCCACTTGGCGTGTGCTCCCACGGAATGCAGATGAATCTCTTCTCCTTGTTTTGGAGGTTTCCTGTATGTCTTGAGTAGCACGCTGGCAGCGGAGCTCCTTGCCACGGTGCACCTTTCGGAGGAGGCTCCTCGCCGATGCCATCCAGGCTCCCGCAGCAGCCCATCAGTCAGGTCCGGGCTCAATTAGTGATAATCCAAGGTTTTACTTTGTTTAGACTGATGCAATCTTTTAAATTTTATAAATCAGAAGAGACCATTTATCTTATTCCCCAGGTACCACTAATGACTAATTAAAAACCATAATTAACTGGAGAAAAAACATGAGAAATTGCAAGGCAGCAGAAGCGCAGCTCCCGGCCACCTGGAAGAGCCCCCCCTGCGCTTGCACCCCGAGGGCTGGCCTGAGAAGGGGGCTGACGTAGGCAATGTAATGACTTTTTTTACTGTTTGCTCTTGAACGTAAAGGTTTAGTATAGAAATAAGATGATGAATTTTTCCAGATGAATTTTGGCTTAAAACTCAGAAAGGACGATGGGTTTGAGCTGATAGTGCTTGAAGGGATAGAGCCAATGAGCAGGGGTGGATACCCACACGTATACAGCGATGTATATACTCAGTTATTCAAGGGCTTTGTCTCTCAACAGCAGCCAAAACCCCAAACCCTTTTAGTCATGCAACACTAGCATTTACCCCCACGTAAGACTTCGTGTTCCCTTGCGAAGCTTTGGTGTTTCGGCTGGCTGTAATCCCCGTACTCCTGAAACGTACAGGCTGGAAAGGGCCTTTTAAAGAAGTTAAATCATGTCAGTAGGAAACAGGACGGTATTTTGAATTTTCTCCTTTCATTCTTACTTCAGTCTGACAGATGCGATGTCTGGATTTGATCTAAGCTCAGTGGGAGTTAGTCGGGACTGCGCTTTAAATGAGCAAGGGCATCTCGCCAAGTAGCCTATGGAAAGACAAATGTTGTACATTCCAAGTGCTTCCACTTGTCTTGCACGGTGCAAGGGCATTCAAAATAAACATTTTTGAGATAAACGAGTTTCTAAAATATATCATTCGCTCAAAGTACTGGTCATTGCTCTTGGAAGCCTCCTGATGAAAAAAATAAGCATTGTGAGGCTGTAAATAAGGCAGGATTCACAATAAAATTGGAAAGGAGAACTACAGCTGAAACACGTCCTGGGCAGACTAATTAATTCTAAATGACAACTAATGAAAGCGATAGGAATGAGAGCACCGAGTTTAAAGAAAAATTAATGTGAATCTGCATTATTTCTGCTGCTTTTCCTAGGCAGGCTGGGCTTTGCACCATACAGCTCTGCTCTGGCATTGTAAGGGGGGGTTGTGCTACGAATTTGTTGGGTTTAGAACAGAGATGTTGAAAATATACCATTATTTAAAAAAAACGTGGAGACTGTAGTTGGACCAACAAATATATAGCAGACTGAACCAGGAACAATATCATGGGAAAAGACTTCTAAATCAGCCATGGTATTAGAAGAGTAATTGAGCAGTATTTACTTACAATTATATCAAATAACTTTTTTATGCTGTGATTAATTAAATTCTAAGATTTCCTCATAGTTTCCACATATATTAAACATGGAAATTAATTTTCTCCAACAACTCATTAAGGTCCTGAAATGCTGTGGATCCCACTGTAATAAGTTATTCTTTACTTTGCATTGTAAATCTTTACATGCATATCAATCAGTCTAAGCTCTCAAACACAGCCAGTGGGGAGCTGCAAATTATGGCCGAAACCACTTACCTCTGCTTTTATACAGTAAATTCCAGCTCTGAGTCTTCTGAGGAAAATAAAAACAGTTCCCACTTAAGGCGTTAAATTTTTTTTTGAACGTTGGGTTTTAGTAATCTGCCAGGTAGGACTGAAGGGGGAATTTCACAGCATCAAAATGCAGGCACTGGAGTTACCTGCTGATGTAGATGGGAGCACGCAAAGTCATCTCCAGGTGCTGTCGCGTCTAAATCCTGTATTTGCCAGGTGTTGCTATGTGGAATGGTTTTATTTTAAAATAATCGTTTAATCATAAAGTCTTATTCAAATACACAAATGCTTCCATTTTGTGCACAAAATAGGTGAATTCTCTCTTTTCATGCAGAGAAGGAAATCTGAAGCAAAATCTGAGGTCTGAAAGCGGTGAGTCCTGGGGGAGCTGGGACTGGGGCTCCGCAGCCTGGGCACACCGCATCCTACAGAAAAGGTGGGGTTTTGTACGTACCGCTTGGCCCCCTCAATCCCCTTCCTCTGGCAAAATGGGAGATGATAACAATGTCTTCATGGGTGCTAGGAAACGGCATTTTCCTGGCTTAAAATGAAACAGCCATTTTGAAAGGAGTTAAGAGATTCATACAGATACCCCCGTGTAGTAACGCCGCAGCGAGCCGTGTCCAGGATTCGTTTTCTGTTGGATAAATATGTCTGGAATCAACTGAGTGCGGGCAGGATGAGACAACTTCTGCTTAGTACAATATTTGAATTAGTTCAAGAATTGCATTCTTAATTATATTAAACTCTGTTTCCTGAAATCTGGCGAAGGCTGTTAGAATGGTCCAGTAGGTTTTGTTTGGCGGTAGTATCTAAGAGTAGAAATCCCAACCAGATACAGTACTAAGAGATTGCTGGAAATTTCCAGCAAGTGTTTCCACGCTAATTAGCTCCCCAGAGGTCTGAGATTTGAGCAGAGGGAGCTAACTTTGCTCTCCTTTTCCATTGGCATTCAGGGAGGGTAGGGCTTAAAATCTCAAGCCATAGCTGATTGCCATAAATGATTAATATGCTATTTATAGGATACAATTTCTCCAGTATACAATAGGCACATTTTAGTCAACCTTTCAAGGCTCTTAAACCCAGATTACAGTGAAAGACTGCTTGCTAGGTCCAACACTGGTCAAAAGCCTGAAACAATTCAACCTGTAGCCTTTGGGTCTTGTGAAGATGTATTGACACAGCACATACAACACGCGTCCTGTTTGATGATGTCAAGGACAGACCTTACAAATCCCTTTTCTTTGATAGGTGACAGATTGCCTGGGCTGTGGTTCGGGAGGAGTTGCCTGTACCATGGACGCGCCCCGGAGAAGAGGGGCGAGATGTGCCCGGCTCTTGCCCTGATTGCTGGGGATGCCAAGGAGCATCCTGCTCCAGCTGGACCAGCCTGCTCCAGCCCTGCCTGGGCAGCGAGGGTCAAAGCACTGTAAAACACAGGAGAAATACAGTTAAATTCAGCAGATGGGAACTGCTGCTTTGGAAAAAGCTTTGGTTAAACCATATTGTCCCTAGTTAAATTTTATATATGTATATGTACACACACACACACATATGGCTGTATATATATTTAGTGCTAGCTCTGTAGACCACATTGCATATCTCTTATCCAACTAATTAGTTGGATGAAAAAATGTGTGGGCTGACACTGGCTGGAGGCCAGGTGCCCCCAAAGCGGCTCCATCACTGCCCTCCTCGGCTGGGCAGGGGAGAGAAAATATAACGAAAGGCTGGTGGGTCGAGAGAAGGGCAGGGAGATCACTCAGCTCCTTACTGTCATGGGCAACACAGACTCAACTTGGGGGAAAATTAGTTTAATTTACTACCAATCAAATCAGAGTAGAGTAATGAGAAATAAACCCAAATCTTAAAGCACCTTCCCCCCACCTCTCCCTCCTTCCCAGGCTCAACTTCCCAGGTTCAAAAAAACATGTAGACGTGGCACTGTGGGACATGGTTTAATGGGCACGGTGGTGTTGGGTTGACAGTTGGACTTGGTGATCTTAACTTTTCCAACCTTAATGATTCTGCGATTCTGTGAACTTCACTCCTGATTTCTCTCCCTCCCCCTCAAGCGGCGCAGGGGGACGGGGAATGGAGGCTGTGGTCAGTCCATCACGTTGTCTCTGCCGCTCCTTCCTCTTCCCTCACACTCCTCACACTTGTCCCCTGCTCCAGCATGGGTCCTTCCCACGGGCTGCAG